>NW_007175632.1:0-721 GCF_000164805.1 Carlito syrichta
TTGTCAGCTAACTGGTCAACTGCCTAGTCGGCCAACCAGTAAAATGAACTAACCAATCTGCCGAACAGTTGGACAACTTGTCAGACGACAAGTTAGCTCAGCTAACTAGTCACCGACAAGTTAGGCCATCAAACTAATCAGCCTACTATTTGGCCAAATAGATAGGTCAGCACACCAGCCATCCAAATAGTGAAAAAAGCTGACTAGTGGGTCAACTCGTCATTCAACTATCTACCCCAGCTAACTAGTTTGCAGACTAGTCGGCCAACTTGTTAAGCCAGCTAACAAGTCCGTCGTGTAGTCACCCAACGTGTTAAAACAGCTAAATATTCTGCCGAATCATCAACCAACCAGTAAAATCACCTAGCTAACTCGTTAAACAACTAGTTAAGTCAGATAGTTAACTCATTTAAAAACTAGTAAAAGGAGGTACCTAACTCATTAACTAACTCAATAAGTCTTCTTGCTATCTCGTTAGCCAACTAGTTAAGTCAGCTAGCTAAGTCAGCTGGCTAACCAGCTAGCTAGCTAAGTCAATTAGCTAACTCAGGTAGCTCAATAGTTAGCTAACTTTTTAAATCAGGTACTTATGTCTGTTAACTAACTAGTTAGCTAATTAGCTATGTCAGCTAGTTATGCAGCTAGATAAATTGCTATCTACCTAATTAATTCAGGTAGTTAACAAGCTAACAAGTTATGTCGACCAGTTAAGTCAGCTACC
>NW_007175633.1:0-336 GCF_000164805.1 Carlito syrichta
TAGGTAGTTATCTAGTTAGCTAAGTGTTTAAATCAGCTGGCTAGCGAGGTAGTGAACTAGTGAGCTAACTATTTAAGTAAGCTGCCTAGCTAATAGCTAGCTAGTTAATTCAGCTAATTAAGTCAGCTGGCTAGTCAGCTGGCCAGCTAGGTAGCAAGGTAGTTAAGTCAGCTAGATAGCTACCAGGCTAGCTAGTGATGTCTTTGAGTTAAGTAAGCTGGCTAGCAAACTGGCTAGCTAGATAAGTCAGCTAGTTTAGTCAGCTGTCTACCCTGGTGGTTAGGTAGATAGCTAGCTAGATAAGTCAGCTTTCAAGCCAGCAGGCTAGCAATTCAA
>NW_007175634.1:0-353 GCF_000164805.1 Carlito syrichta
ACTGGCTTACCAGCTGACTTAACTAACCAGCTACCCAGCTAACCAGCTGGCTAGTGAGCTAACATAACTAGGTAACTTAACTAGCTAGATAACTAGCTAGTCAGTTGACTTAGCTAACTAGTTTCCCAGCTAGGCAACTGGCTATCTAGCTGACTTAAATTGCTGACATAACTAGATAGCAAGTTGACTTAACTAGCTTACTTAACCAGCTAGGTACCTAGCTATACACCTGGGTTAACTAGTTGTCTTAACCATCTAGCTACCTTGCTAGCTATATAGCTAGCCAGCTGCCGTAACTAGCTGACTTAACTAGCTACCCAGCTGACATAACTAGCTGAATTATATAGCTAGCT
>NW_007175635.1:0-351 GCF_000164805.1 Carlito syrichta
CAGCGACTTTAGACTGATGGGACCCGGGGTCTCCCTGCCCGACACTAATCTCAAATCATCGGGAACCCAGGGTCATTATAACCGTTAACGGGTGCCCCATCCACTTTCTCCTGGATAATGGAGCCACCCTTTCTGTCATTCGAGAGTTTTGGGGCCTGACTTCCCCATCTAAGTCCCCTATAGTTGGGGTAGGGGGTCAGTCCATCCTTCCACGCATAACTCCTACAGTTATATGCATCTTTGTAAACGTCCCCTTCACTCATTCCTTTTTGGTAATGCCTCAGTGTCCTGTGCCTCTTATGGGCAGAGACATTTTAGCCAAGTTTCAGGCGTCCATCACCTTTAACCCAA
>NW_007175636.1:0-3781 GCF_000164805.1 Carlito syrichta
GTAGTATCATAAGACATTAAATAAGGCAAGTAGTATCAGAGGACATTATTAAGGCAAAGTAATATCAGACGATACAAGAAAGCAAATAGTATCAGACCACACTAAGAAGGCAAGTAGTATAAGACGACACTAAGAAGTCAAGTAGTATCAGACGACACTAAGAAGGCAAGTAGTATCAGACGACACTAAGAAAGCAAGTAGGATCAGACAACACTAAGAAGACAAGGAGTATCAGAGGACACTAAGAAAGAAAGTAGTATCAGGCGATTCTAATAAGTCAAGTAGTATCATAAGACTTGATAAGGCAAGTAGTACCATAAGACACGAAAAGGCATGTAGTGTCAGACGACTTTAAGAAGGCAAGTAGTACAATAGGACACTAATAACACAAGTAGTATCATAAGACACGAATGATGCAAGTAGTATCATTAGACTAGAATAAGACAAGAAGTTTCATAAGACATGAATAAGGCAAGTAGAAACATAAGGATCGAATAAGGCAAGCAGTATCATCAGACACGAAAAAGCAAATAGTATCATAAGACATGAATAAGCCAAGTAGTATCATAAGACACGAATAGGAAAGTAGTATCATAAGGCACTAATAAAGCAAGTAGTATCGTAAGACACGAATAAGGCAAGTAGAAAAATAAGGCTCGAATAAGGCAAGTACTATCATAAGACACGATTAAGGCAAATAGTATCATAAACACGAATAAGGCAAGTAGTATACTAAGACCCGAATAAGGAAAGTAGTATCATAAGAAACGAATAAGGCAAGTAGTATTGTAAAACACGAATAAGACAAATAGTAACAGATGACACTAATAAGGCAAGTAGTATAATAAGACACAAATAAGGCAAGTAGTATCATAAGACACTAATAAGACAAGTGGTATCATAAGACAATAATAAGGCAAGTAGTAACATAAGGCAGTAATATGGCAAGTATTATCAGACGACACTAATAAGTCAAGTAGTATCATCAGACCCTAATAAGGCAAGTAGTATCACAAGACACTAATAAGGCAAGTAGTATCAGAGGACACTAGTAAGGCAAGTAGAATCATAAGACACTAATAAGGCGAAAAGTATCATAAGACACTATTAAGGCAAGCAGTATCAGACGACACTAATAAGGCAAGTAGTATCAGACGACACTACTAAGGCAAGAGGAATCATAAGACACTAATAAGGCAAGAAGTATCATTAGACGCTAATAAATCAAGTAGTATCATAAGTCACAAATAATTCAAGTAGTATCATAAGACACTAATAAGTTAAATAGTATCTTAAGACACTAATATGGCAAGTAGTATCAGATGACAATAATAAGGCAAGTAGCATCAGACGACACCAATAAGGCAAGTAATATCAAGCGACACTAATAAGGCAAGTAGGATCATAAGACTCTAATAAGGCAAGTAAGAGCATAAGACACTACTAAGGCAAGTAGTAGCAGACGACAATAATAAGAGAATTAGTATAATAAGACACTAATAAGGCAAGAGGCATAAGATGACACTAATAAGGCAGGTAGTATCATAAGACTCTAATAAGGCAAGTAGTATCAGATGACACTAAGATGGCAAGGAGTATAAGACGACATTAAGAAAGATAGTAGTATCAGACGACACTAATAAAGCAAGTAGTATCATAACACAAAATAAGGCAGGTAGTATCATAAGACACGAATAAGGCATGTAGTATCAGACTTCGTTAAGAAGGCATGAAGTACCATAAGACACTAATAATGCATGTAGTATCATAAGACACTAATAAGGCAAGTAATACCATAAGACACAAATAAGGCTAGTAGTATTATAAGACAGGAATAAGGAAGAATTATCATAAGAACCAAATAAGGCAAATAGTATCACACAACATTAATAAGGCCAGTAGTATCATAAGAAACGAATAAGGCAAGTAGGATCATAAGACACGAATAAGGCACTTAATATCATAAGACACTAATAAGGCAAGTAGTATCATAAGACACTAATAATATAAGTAGTATCATTAGACACTAATAAGGCAAGTAGTATCAGATGACACTACTAAGGCAAGTAGAATCATAAGACACTAATAAGGCAAGTAGTATCATTAGACGCTAATTAGTAAAGTAGTATCATAAGTCACAATTGATTCAAGTAGTATCATAAGACACTAATAAGTTAAAAAGTATATTAAGACACTAATATGGCAAGTAGTACCAAATGACAATAATAAGGGAATTAGCATCAGACGACACCAATAAGGTAAGTAATATCAAGCGACACTAATAAGGCAAGTAGGATCATAAGACTAATAATGCAAGTAATAGCATAAGAAACTACTAAGGCAAATAGTAGCCGACGAAAATAATAAGGGAATTATATCATAAAACACTAATAAGGCAAGAGGAATAAGATGACAGTAATAAGGCATGTAGTATCATAAGACACTAATAAGGCAAGTAGTATCAGACGACACTAATAAGGCAAGTAGTATCATAGGACACTAATAAGACAAGTAGGATCAGACGACACTAATAAGGCAAGTAGTGTCATAAGAGACTAATAAGACAAGTAGTTTCATAAGACACTAATAAGGCAAGTAGTATCAGACGACACTAATAAGGCAAGTAGTATCAGATGACACTAATAAGGGAAGTATTATCAGACGACACTAATAAGGCAACTAGTATCAGATGACACTATGAAGGCAAGTAGTATCCGATGACACTAAGAAGACATGTAGTAACAGACGGCACTAAGGAGGCAAGTAGTATCAGACGGCACTAATATAGCAAGTAGAATCAGACAGGATTAATAAGGCAAGTACGGTCATAGGGCACTAGTAAGACAAGGAGTATCAGACGGCACTAATTAGGCAAGGAGTATCAGAAGTCACTAATAAGGCAAGGAGTATCAGACAGAAGGAATAAGGCAAGGATTATCAGACAGCACTTATAAGGCAAGTAGTATCTCACGGCATTAAAAGGCAAGTAGTATCAGACGGCATTAAGAAAGCATGTAGTATCAGACTGCATTAAGAAGGCAAGTAGTATCAGACGGCACTGAGATGTCAAGTATTATCAGGCAGCACTGAAAAGGCTAGTAGTATCAGACGGCACTGACAAGGCAAGTAGTATCAGACGACACTGACAAGGCAAGTAGTATCAGACAACACTAAGAAGCCAAGTAGTATCAGACGACACTAAGAAGACAAGTAGTATCATAAGACACTAAGAAGGCAAGTAGTATCAGACGACAATAAGAAGGCAAGTAGTATCACATGACACTAAGAAGACAAGTAGTATCACATGACACTAAGAAGGCAATTAGTATCAGACGACACTAAGATGGCAAGTAGTATCAGACGACACTAAGACGGCCAGTAGTATCAGACGACAATAATGAGGCAAGTAGTACCATAAGACACAAATAAGGCAAGTGGTATCAGTCGAATTTATGAAGGCAAGTAGTAACATAAGACACTAGTAAGGCAAGTATTATCATAAGACACGAATAGGGCAAGTAGTATCATAATACATGAATAAGACAAGGAGTATCATAAAACATGAGTAAGGCAAGTAGTAGCATAAGACACGAATAAGACAAATAGTATCATAAGAAATAAATTAGGCAAGTAGTGTTATAAGACACGAATAAGACAAGTAGTATCATAAGGCAATATTAAGACAAGTAGTATCTGAAGACACGATTAGGGCAAGTAGTATCATAAAACACGAATAAGGCAAGTAGTATCAGAGGACACTGATAACGCAAGTAGTTTCATA
>NW_007175637.1:0-762 GCF_000164805.1 Carlito syrichta
TTTCTTATCCTCTCCTCTACTCTCTTCCTCTTTTCTTTCTCCTCTCTTCCCTCAAACCGCTAGCCTGTGGTCTGTCAACCTTGTCATCATTCAGATAACCTGCATTTTGAATCATTGGTTCTTTGTATGATTTTGTTTGTTTGTTTTGGTATTAATTTCTTTTTGCTCAGAATGGATTTTTTGTTATTTCTTTCCCCCTCGCTTTGGTTTAGTTCTTGATTTTGTAGTTTCCTTAAGTGAGACATTAGTTGCTCATTTAAAATCTATCTTATTGATGTGAGTACTATAATGTTCCTCTCAATACTGCTTCTGCATTGGGTACATATATATTTAGAATGGTTCTTTCTTCTTGTTGAGTTGAGCCCTTACTTTAAGTATGGCTTCACAATATTCTTTTTGAACTTTTGTTGGTTTAAAATTAACTTTATCTGATAAGAATTGCAACTCCTGCTTTTTGTTTTTCATTTGCATTTGAGATGTTTTTCCATCCCTGTAACTTGAACTTATGGTGTCATTAGAAAGGAGATGTTTCCTCTCACAGAAACAAAGATCCGAGTATCACATGTTCTCACTCACATAATGGACCTTGAACATCCAATGTAATACTATAAGAAAATGACTGACGGTACTGGGAAACTATAGGAGGGGTGGGATTAACAGTAGCAAATATCTGTGTGGGGAAGGGGAAACACCTCTTATCAACAGGATGCCTGAATGAAACGTATTTGTATACCTAACCCTTAACCGTACCCCACAAAACGA
>NW_007175638.1:0-900 GCF_000164805.1 Carlito syrichta
GCACCCTTGTCAACATCTTTTTTTGCTATTTAATGATAGCCATTCTGACCAGTGTGAGATTGTATCTCATTGTAGTTTTGATTTGCATTTCTCTGATGATTAGTGATGTTGAATTTTATTCAGGAACTTATATACATGGAAGATGACCTGGGAGTAACTAGCTGGACAGGAAAAAAAGATGTTCTCTATTGTAAAAGGTGCAAAGGTTATATCACATTTTACAGAGGGTGGAGTGTGGCTGCAGTTCCTCTCTACAGGTGGTATTTTCTTATTATAATGAAGTAAAGGTAAATTAAGGTAGCCAAGGGGTATGGGCATTTGTCAAGGGATGCTCTTTCTGGTCTGAGCCAATCTGGGGCTGACTGCCTCAAGGAAGGGTGTGGGGGAGTAGTCACCCTGTGAAGCTGCAAGATGTGGTCAGGAGCATGGAGAACACATTGCTCATGGTCTCACCATGACCTGTGTGCCCAGGCATGGAGCCTGAGGGAAAGGGGGCATCCCAGGCTGGCCATCCTAAGGACCCCTTTCCAGGCTCCCTGCTTGGGATGATATCCCCAGGGATGCTTGTGTAATCATTGAGTGTGGGCCACCCTGCAACCTCATTGGCATTTTGACCCTCCAAACTTGAGAACTCTGGCCTGAAGGTCCTGGATCACTCAGACCAGTTTATTCTCAAGATTTTGGAGGAAAAAATCAATTTCACCTTTTCCCCATACCACAGAAATGATAATTGTTGAAACAATTCCTGATTTTGAAGGTGAAAGGACAAAGTCCAAAATGGAGTTTCTCTGGTCTCCTTGAGCTCATATATGACAATGATCCTTTCCCAGAACCCTGTGTGAGACACAAGGCATTAAGATTAACATTTCCCCAAAATTTGTCTTTCAGCTACCAGCCCTC
>NW_007175639.1:0-541 GCF_000164805.1 Carlito syrichta
TTTTCCCCATACCACAGAAATGATAATTGTTGAAACAATTCCTGATTTTGAAGGTGAAAGGACAAAGTCCAAAATGGAGTTTCTCTGGTCTCCTTGAGCTCATACATGACAATAATCCTTTCCCAGAACCCTGGGCGAGACACAAGGCATTAAGATTAACATTTCCCCAAAATTTGTCTTTCAGCTACCAGCCCTCTCATCTGTGTGAATAAACATCCATGACTAACCCACCCATCCATCTGGTTTTCAGAGATATGGAGAAAAAACCCATCACCATGATGACAGCTCCTGTGAATAACTGCCTGCCTCCCTTAAAGGGAAGCTTTAAGAACTTTCAACCTCAAGCATTTGCTGCCAAGCTTTCCTTAAGTGTCTGGCCCCATCTGCAATCTTGGAGAGGTGGATCCAACTTTTTGATCTGGTCTACTTTCTTAATAAGCTTTCTTTTCTAATCTAATTTCTGTGCAATTCTTTGCATACCCATGGACCCAACTCAGCCCACTGACCTAAAAGAAGAACTTGAGAGCTCAACTTGACCTTT
>NW_007175640.1:0-327 GCF_000164805.1 Carlito syrichta
AAGCCACTCTACAACCTCGCTAAAGGCGACCCAAAGGAACCCTTACTCTCCCTCTCAGCCATTAAACAGCCTCTTACTGCCCTCCAACAGGCTCTCCTCCAGGCCCCTGCCCTACGACTACCTGATATCCTCCGGCCCTTCACCCTATACGTCCACGAAAATAAGGGTGCAGCCTTAGGAGTTCTAGGTGAATTTAGCAGACAAACATTTGCCCCCGTAGCCTATCTTTCAAAACAACTCGACCACACAGTCCAGGGATGGGCCCTGTGCCTGCGGGCTCTATCAGCCACCCACTTACTGGTGTGCGAATCAAAAAAACTCACATTT
>NW_007175641.1:0-807 GCF_000164805.1 Carlito syrichta
TCTGTTGGCTGGGTTCAGGCACAGTGTCACAATTCTTGCTTCCAAGGCCTCAACCTGTGGGACTCAGGCTGTCCTCCCACCTTGGCCCTGAGCCACCTGGATTCAGGGACCTCCACGCCTGACTTTTTTGGGGGGCCCCTCACCGAGACAAGGTCTGGCCATGTCACCTGGGTTGGTTTCTAAACCCGGGGCACATGTGGCCTCCCACCTGGGCCTCCCATGGCACAGGGCTGAAGGCTGTGAGCCATGGTGCCCGGCCTGGACTTGCACATGCTGTCATTGGAGGCAACACCAAGGTGCCCCAGGACAGAGTCCACCGCATTCTGTGTACCTACAACCATGGATGCCACCAAGCATGACTCGATGGTTTGCCTTCTTGGTTTGTGTTCTGGGGAATGACAAGGTTTCGCTACATGGCCCTGGTTAGTCTTGAACTTCCAGGTTCCTGCAGACCTGTTCAGCATCCCAAAGCCACAGCCCAATTATCTGCCAATCCACCATCTTTTGGGAAGTCTAGACCCAAGGCTGGGGCCACCTTCCCAAATGATCTCTATCTGTTCACGATGATCACATACACTCTATACTCTATACACAACTCTATACACAAATGGATGCTCTTCTTTTTCTTTCATTCTTTCTTCTTTCTTTCTTTCTTCCCTTCCTTCCTTCCTTCTTTCCTTTCTTTCTTTTCTTTCTTTCTTTCATTCTTTCTTTCTCTCTTCCTTTCTTTTTTTCTTACCTCTCTAGGTTGCCTAGCCTGCTTTCAACCCACCCAACTCTGGCCACCCTCTCTGCCTGGGTTTCCCA
>NW_007175642.1:0-720 GCF_000164805.1 Carlito syrichta
CAAACTCTTGGCCTCCAGCGTTTCCACACCTTGGCCTCCCAACTCCACTGCCCGATTGTCTGCTGATACACCATCTTTCAGAAACTGTACACCCAAGACTGAGGCATCCTTCCCCAATGATCTCTGTCTGTTCACTATGATCCCAACTCCATACACAAATGGATGCTCTTCTTTTCTTTCTTTTTTTTTTTGAGTCAGAGTCTCAATCCGCCACCCAGGCTAGAGGGTGGTGACTCACTCCCGGTCACTGCATCCTCAGCCTGACGGACTCTGGCAAGTCTTTGCACCTGGCCATCCGAGGAGAAGGAATGACAGGCGCCCACCACCATGCCCTGCTCATTTGGGATGGAGGGTAGAGAAGAGTTCTTGCTGAGTTGCCCTGGTGCATCTCGCATGTGCAAGCTAGGGCTGGCTACTGGCCTCAGCCTCCCAATGCGCTGGGATAACAAGGCTGAACACCCGAACCCAGCCTCAATCCTTCTTCTAAAATGGACCATAAGTCCTGTTGTGGCTGCCCATGCCTGGAATCCCAGGTCTCTGGGAGGCTGAGTCGGGAGGATGGCTGGAGCCCCAGAGATCATAGCCAACACTGCTGCAGGGAGACCCGATCTTAGCACCCATTCAAACAAGAGGTCTGGGATCAGGGTGCCCATCGTTCTGCAAATCTGGAGGCTGAGTGGGAGGATTGCTGGAGCCCCACAATTACGAGACCGGCGGTGA
>NW_007175643.1:0-470 GCF_000164805.1 Carlito syrichta
TCACCACACCTGACTCGATTTCAGGGACTTCTCACCAAGACAATATCTGGCCATGTTGCCCGGGTTTGTCTCTGACCCCTGGGCTCAGGCAACATCCCACCTCGGCCTCCCAGAGTGTGGGGCTGTCAGCAGTGAGCCACGGTGTCCAGCCAGGACTCACACATTCTGTCTGTGGGGGTGACACAAAGGAATACACTGGGACAGAGGCCACCATATTCCATGTATCAGGGACCACTGGCAACACCATGGGTATTTCCAGTGTTTGCATTTTGGGAAGCAATGAGGTCTCATTATGTGACCCAGGCTGTTCCCGACCTCTGGGATCCAGTGGTTCCCCAAACTGGCCCCCCAAAGCCACAGCACAATTGTCTGGCAATTCATCTTCTTTCAGGAGCTCTAGTCCCAAGGCCGGGGCCTCCTTCTCAAAAGATTTCTGTCTGTTCATGATGATCCCAACTCCATACACAAAT
>NW_007175644.1:0-305 GCF_000164805.1 Carlito syrichta
CTCACTTGCCAGCCAGTGAGCTAGGTAGTTAGGTAGTTTAGTCAGCTGACAAGCCAGTGGTCTATGTAGGTAGGTAGCTAGTTAAGTCACCTGGCTTGCCATCAAGTGTCTCATTTTGTCAGTTAGCTAAGTCAGCTAGCTATACACCTGTGTAGCTAGATAGCCAGCTAGTTAAGTCTGCTGGGTAGCCAGCTGGCTACTTCATTAAGTCAGCTAATTAAGTCATCTGGCTAGCCTGCTGGTTGGGAAGGTACCTAGGAACTTAAGTCAGCTGGCTATCCAGCCGACTAGCTTGTTAATACAGC
>NW_007175645.1:0-301 GCF_000164805.1 Carlito syrichta
AATCAACTAGTTAAGTCAGCTGGCTAACCAGCTGGCTAGCTAGTTAAGTCACCTCGTTAATTCAGTTGGCTAGCCTGCTCTCTAACTGGTTAAAAAGCTAGTTAAGTCAGATGTCTAGACAGATGGCTAGCTAGTTATTTCAGCTAGTTAAGTGAGCTGTCTTGCTAGGTAGCTAGCTAGTTAAATGAGCAAGGTATATCAGCTAGCTAGCTAGTTAAGACATCTAGTTAAGACAGCTAGGTAGCTAGATATCTATCTAGGTAGATAGCTAGTTATTTCAGCTAGTAAATTCATTGGGCTA
>NW_007175646.1:0-400 GCF_000164805.1 Carlito syrichta
TAGCTAGATATCTATCTAGGTAGATAGCTAGTTATTTCAGCTAGTAAATTCATTGGGCTAGTGAGGTACCTAGCTAGTACATCAGCTAGATAAGTCAGCTGGCTAGCAAGTTAAGTCAGCTAGTTAAGTCAGCTGACTAGACAGCTGCCTAGCTGGGTGGCTAGCTAGTTAAGTCAGCTGGCTAGCCAGCTGGATAGCTAGTTAAGTCATCTGGTTAAGTCAGCTTGCTAGCCAGCTGGTTAGCTAGGAAGCTAGGTATTCAAGTCAGCTGGCAAGCCTGCAGGATATGGAGGTAGTTAGCTAGTTGTCAGCTGGCTAGCCACCTGGCTAGCCTGAGATATCAGTTAGTTAAGTCAGCTGGCAAGCCAGTTGGCAAACTAGTTATGTCAACCAGTTGAGT
>NW_007175647.1:0-3332 GCF_000164805.1 Carlito syrichta
GCCAGTTAATTCAGCTGGCAAGCCATCAAACTATCTAGTTATGTCAGCTAGTTAAGTCAGGTGGCAACCCAGCTTCCTAGCCACGTAACTAGCTTGTAAAGTCTGCTGACTAGAAAACTGCATACTTCGTTAAGTCAGCTAGTTAAATCAAGTGGGTAGGCTGCTGGCTACATATGTAGCTAGGCTAAGTCAGCTGTATAGCAAGCTGGACAGCTACTTAACAGCTAATTTAGTCAGCCGACTAACTAGCAGGCTATCTAGTTAAGTCAGCTCATTAAGTCAGTTGTCTAGCCAGCTGGCTATCTGGTTAAAAAGCTAGTTACATCAGATGGATAGCCTGCTGGTTCTCTAGATAGTTAGGCTCATTAAGTCCACTGGCTAGCTAGGAAGCTGACTAGTTAAGTCAGCTAGATATGTCAGCTAGCTAGATAGATAAGTCAGCTAGTTAAGTCAGCTAGCTGCATGATACCTATGTAGCTAGCTAATTAAAACAGCTAGTTATGTCAGTTGGCTAGCTTAGTAGATAGTTACTTAAGTCAGCTAGCTAAGTCAGCTTGCTAGCTAGTTAAGTCAGTGGGTTAAGTCTGCTGGCTAGCCAGCTGCCTAGCAGGATAGCTAGCTACTTAAGACAGCTGGCTAGCTAGCTAGCAACCTAGTTAAGTCACCTAGTTAAATCAGCACGCTGAACAGCAGGTTAATTAGGTAGTTAGGTTGTTAAGTCAGCTGGCAAACCAGTGGGCTATGTAGGTATGTAGCTAGTTAGGTCAGCTGGCTAGTCATCAGGTGACTAGTTATGTCAACTAGATAAGTCAGCTGGCTATTCACCTGTCTAGCTAGTTAACTAGCTAGTTACATCTGCTGGCTAGCCAGGTGGCTAATTCGTTAATTCAGCTGGTTAAGTAAGCTGGCTAGCCAACTGGCTAGCTAGTTAATTCAGCTACTTAAGTCAGTTGGCAAGCCAGCATGCTAGCTTGCTAGCTAGCTAGTTATGTCAGCTGTCTAGCCAGCTGACTAGATAGTTAAGTGACCAAGTTAAGCCAGCTGCCTAGCCAGCCGGCTAGGTAGGTAGCTTGCCAGTTATGTCAGCTCACTTGACAGCTTATTAGCAAGATAAGACACCTACTTAATGTAGCTGGAGAGACAGCTGGCTAGCTATGTAGCATGCTAGTTACTTCAACTGGCTAGAAAGCAGGCCAGCTAGTTAAAACAGCTAGTTCAGTCAGCTGGCTAAAGCTGGCTAGCTAGGTAGTGACCTAGTTATGTCAGTTGGCTAGCTGGCTGGGTAGCTAATTAAGTCAGTAAGTTAAGGATGCTGGCTAACCAGATGTCTATAGATGTAGAGAGCTAGTTAAGCCAGCTGGCTAGCCAGCTGGATTACTAGTAATGCCAGCTAGTATAGTAACCAGGTTGGCCAGCTCCCTATCTCGTTAATCAACTGGTTAAGTCAGCTGGCTAACCAGCTGGCTAGCTAGTTAAGTCACCAAGTTGATTCAGTTTACTAGCTAGCTCAATAGCTAGTTAAAAAGCTAGTTAATATCAGATGGCTAGACAGCAGTCTGGCTAATATTTTCAGCTAGTAAAGTCAACTGGCTAGCTAGGTAGCCAGCCATTTAAGTCAGCTAGTTAAGTCCGCTTGCTTGCTAGATAGCTAGCTAGGAAGCAAGCTAATTATTTCAGCCAGTAAACTCAACTGTTTTGCTAGGTAGCTAGTTAGTTAAGTCACCTAGTTACATCAGCTTACTTGCTAGTTATGTCAGCTAGTTAAGTCAGCTGGCTAGCCACCTGCCTAGCTTGGGTAGCTAGCTAGTTAAGGCAGGTGGCTTGCCAGCTGGCTAGCTAGTTGTCACCTAATTAACTCAGCCCGCTAGCCAGCTGTTTAGCTAGGAAGCTACGTAGTTTACTCAGCTGGCAAGCCATCATGGTCCGTAGGTATCTAGTTAGTTAAGTCAGCTGGTAGCCACCTGTCTAGCTAGTGATGTCAGCTAGTTAAGGCAGCAGGCTAGCCAAGTGGCTAACTATTTAAATCAGCTAGTTGAGTGAGCTTACTAGCCAACTGGCAAACATGTTAAATCAGCTGATTAGTTCAAGTTGCTAGCCAACTGGTTAGCTAGGTAGAGAGCTAGATAAGTTAGTTAAGATAGCTGGCTAGCCAGTTGGCTAACTAGGTGAATAGCTAATTAAGTCAGCTGGCTAGTTGAATGGCTTTCTAGTTAAGTCAGCTAGTTAAGTCAGCTGGTTAGCCAACTGGTTAGCTTGGTGGCTGACAAGTTAAGATGGCTAGCTAGCAGGCTGGACATATAGGTGGCTAGATAGCCAGGTAGGTGGCTAGCTAGTAAGCTAGCTAGTCAGCTTGCTCGTCAGCTAGCTAGTTAATTCAGCTAGGTCATCAGTAAGCTAGTCAGCTAGATCATTATGTTAGCTAGCCAGGTAAATAGCCAGCTGGTTAGCTACTTAAGTAACTTAGGTAAGTCAGCTTTGTAGACAGCTGGCTAGCTAGGCAGCTAGCTAGTTAAGTCAGCTCTCAAGCCAGCTTGCTAGCTATTTAAGTCAGGTAATTAAGTCAGCTGGATTGCCAGCTGGCTAGCTAGGTAGTGAACCAGTTAAGTCAATTGGTTAGTCTGCTGGCTAGTCAGTTATGTCAGCTAGTTGTGTCAGATGGCTAGCCAGCTGGCTAGCTGGTTAAGTCAGCAAGTTAATTCAATTGGCAAGTCACCTGGCTAGCTAGGTAGCTCGCTAGTTTCCTCAGTTGCCTAGCCAACTGGATAACTTGTCAAGTCAGGCAGTTAAGTCAGATGGCTAGCCACCTGGCTTGGAAGGTAGCTAGGTAATTAAGTCAGCTGGCTAGCCGACTGGCTAGCTAATTAATTCAGCGAGTTAAGTGAGCAGTCTAACCGACTTGCTACCTAGGTGGAAAGCTAGTTAAGCAAGCTGGCTAGCCGGATGTCTATATAGTTAAGTCAGCTAGTTAAGTCAGCTTGCAAGCCTGAAGGCTATCTAGGTGTATGGCAAGTTAAGCTGGCTGGTTGGCAGGCTGGTCAGTTAGGTGGCCTGCTAGATAAGCCAGTGGGTTAGCCAGTTGACTAGCAGAGTGGCTGGCTTGTTAAGCCAGTTGGCAACCTGACCATCCAGCCTGCTGGATGGCTATTTAAGATGGCTAGCTAACCAGTTGGTCAGCCCACTAGCTAGCTAGCTGACTGACTAGCCAGATAACCAGCCAGGTATCTAGCTAGTTTAGCCAGATGGCTAGCCGTGTAGATAATCAGTTATCCAGCTAGTTAAGTCAGCTGGCTAGCCAGCTATCCAGCCCAGTTGCTAGTCAGCTAATTAAGTCA
>NW_007175648.1:0-338 GCF_000164805.1 Carlito syrichta
TAGCTAAGTAGTTAATTCAACTAGGTAGTTCAGCTAGTTAAGTCAGCTTTCTAATATTGTTAGTTGGTAAAGACAACTAAATAGGTAATTAGCTAATGGGTTAAGTCAGCAGGTTGAGTCAGGTAGTTAGTTAACTCACGTGTTAAGTCAGCTGGTTGAGTCAGCAGGCTAGTTAGTTAGTAAACGCATTGAGTCAGCTTATTGAGTACTGTAGCTATCTAGTTAGCTAACCAGTTACGTCACCTGTATTAATCTGGTAGATAGCTTGCTAGTTAACAAGTTAAGTCAGCTGGTTGAGTCAGCTAGCTAGCTCATTAGCTAATGAGTTAAGTCAGATG
>NW_007175648.1:1815-2453 GCF_000164805.1 Carlito syrichta
TCAGGTCAGATATACAAGTCAGCTAGTTAAGTCAGGTGACTAGCCAGATGACTAGCTAGGAAGCAAGATAGCACAGTTGGATAGCCAGCTGGCTAGCTAAATAAGATAACTAGTTAATTCACCTGTCTAGCCAGCTAGCTAGCTATGTAGAGAGCTAAAGTCAGGTGGCTAGCCAGCTGGCTCACTAGTTATGTCACATAGTTGAGTTAGCTGGCTAGCAAGCTATCTAGATGGTTAAGTCAACAAGTTAAGTCAGCTGGCTAGCCAGCAGGCTAACTAGGTAGCAAGCTAGTTAAGTCAGCTGGCTAACAAGCGGGATAGCTTGTTAATTGACCTAGTTACTTCAATTGGCTTCCAAGCTGGCTTGCTATGTAGTTAGCTACTTAAGTCAGCTGTCTCACCAACTGGCTAGCTGGTAAAGACAGCTAATCAATTCAGCTGGCCATCCAGCTGCCTAGCTAAATAACTCAGCTTGCCAGCCAGCTGGCTAGCTAGTTAAGTGAGCTAGTTAAGGCACCTGGGCAGGAAGCTGGCTAGCTAGGTAGCTAGCTCGTTAAATCAGCTAGTTAAGTCAACTGGCTAGCTATGTAGCTATCTAGTTAAGTCATCTAGATAAGTCAGCTAGCTAGCTAGTTAAG
>NW_007175649.1:0-4617 GCF_000164805.1 Carlito syrichta
TATGGCAGCACGTGCCTGTGGTTCCAGTTACTTGTGGGGCTGGGGCGAATGGATTGCTGGAGCCTAGCAGGTCGACGTTAGGGTGGCCTTGAGCATGCCACTGCACTCCAGCCTGGGCGACAGAGTGAAATTCCAACTCAACAACAACAAGAACGAGAAAGCCTGGTCACAGTGGTATAGGAATTGTGGATACCTATGGGAGTATAAATATCATCAAGCATCTCCCTTTAGTTTCTTTATGCATGATTTCGACGTGGTTTGACTCCACTAAAATCCATGTTGAAACCTGATCCCCGATGTGGCCCTGCTGGGAGGCGGGGACTAGTGAGAAGTGTTTGGGTCATGGGGGAGAATCCCTCATGAATAGATTAATGCTATTCCTCAGAGGCCAGTTCTTGCTCTCCTAGGACCAAACTCCAGTTGACCCATGAACGACAAATGTTCAAACTGCATGAGTCCATCTATATGCAGATTTTCTTACACATCTGCCACCAGCCCTTTCTCTTCCTCCTCAGCCTTCTCTACTGTTCATTTAATGAATACTAAATGTATTTTCTCTTCTTTATAGGTTTCTTCATAACACTTTCTTTTCTCTGGCTGAAAGTCACTGAAACAATACAGTATATGACACACATAATACAGGTGTTAGTCAACTGTATTATGTTACTGGTAAGGCTTCGAGTCAAGAGAAGTATCAGTAGCTAAGTATTGGAAGAGTCAAAAGCTGTATGTGGATTTTTGACTGCAAGAGGGTAGGTCAGCACCCCTAAACCCCGCATTGTTCAAGGGTCAACTACGGCTCCCAACAAAGCATATTGTTCAAAGCACTACTTCGGTTTCTCTCTCTTGTTTCCTCCCTTACCATGTGATCTCTTTACACATGCCACTCTCCACTACTCCCTTTCCCCTTTCTACCATGAGTTGAAGCTGCTTGAGGCTACCACAAGTCGGACTAAGACACAGGGATTCTTATTTACGTTTATCTTGTCATTTAGTCATCTCATTTCTGGTCATCTAACAAAAACATATGACAAACAATTAATACTTTTTCTTAAAGAAATTCCACATTCGGTACATCTACCCTTATTAAGTAAAGAAGCGCAAGTCTCAAATTCACAAGGACAACCATTTCATATCACAATTAGGGTCAGGTGCACCAAAACAGCATACCACAGTAAAAAATATATTTATAGTTTTATTTTTATAACCTCGAAATGAGAATTTACTCAGACTTCAAAAATGCTACTCCATAAGAGAAAAAAAACAGATTGAAATGTTACATACATTATTTCAAAGAATACATAGATACTTACAGCTTATCATGAAGCAATTCTCCCAACTTTAATTCTTAAAAAAAAAAAAGAAAAATCTTTTAAATACCATATTTATATTAAACTTTTAAGTCTAAGAAGAAAAAAAAAGACATTGGCACCTTAACAATATGTGTTTGCCTCACTTTAAAATTCATTTTCTAAGAAATGGTTGTTTCTAGTCAATTACTAATATAATGCTTTCTATACAGTGAGTATCCACTACTAATCAAGAATAATAAAAATCTCGTAGTTTAGGGGAAAACATTAAATTTTTGAGAATTATTATTATTATTATTATTTTTGAGTTGGAGTCTCACTCTGTTACCCAGACTGGAGTGCAGTGGTCGCTCCCAGCCACTGCAGCCTCGACCTGCTGGGCCCCGGAGATCCTTCCGCCTCAGCCTTCCAAGTAGCTGGAACTACAGGTGCGCGCTACCACGCCCGGCTGATTTTTGATTTATTGGAGAGATGAGGTCTCACCAAGTTGCCCAGGCGGGTCTCGAACCCGAGGGCTCAGGCAATCCACTCACCTCAGCCTCCCAAGGCACGGGATTACAGGCTGAGCCACCGAGCCCGGCTAAATTTTTGAGAATTATTCAGTGACCCATCATGGTTCACAATATTCCAATCAGAATTATCAAACTGATCCTTAAAAGTCACTAGTATATTTGCCTGAGTCAAATTTTCCATAGAACCAACTGCTATTTCTCAAGTTGTCTTTAAACCATTTGGTATTCATAAGCTAATCTCCTTTTCTTTCAGGAAGAGTGTCAAAACCATTTTTAAGAAATAAGGTAGAAAGCACTTTAGTAGGCAGCTAATCAAAACAGTGCTCATTCCCTATAAAGCAGGAGTCCTCCATTTTGGAAGCATTATCAGAAACAACTGGGAAAATTTCTAAGTCTCAATGTAGAAACAGCATCTCAAACCAATGAAATCTAGGGGTGGAATCCATGCAGTGGTTTAAAGCACTCCAGATTATTGTAATATGCAGGTAAATTGGAAACCACTGCTACCGCATGCTAAATAGATTAAATACTGACAGCCAATTCCTGAGGAAGGTGTAAAGAAGCAGTTTTCAGAATTGGGTTCAATCCTTCCTAGTTAAATTTAACTCATTTTTTACAGCTCCATGTCACAAAACACATAAATGAGAAACATGTACCAAAATATGACAGTAAAGCAAAATACAGCATACACTAATAACCCAACAATCCACAGACAGCAGTCTCAGAACCTAGTAGTCCATGATGTTAAAATTACGTTTGTAATATTACTAAAACATTGTCTTTTTTATTGTACTAACATTCACACTGATGATGCAAAAGAACAGTAAAAAGAAAAAAAAACAATGATGGGCAAAACTGCTATAGCTTCAGCACAAATCAAGACAGTAGTCCCAAGCTAAACTAATAATGTATTCTTCACAACCATGCACTTGCGGGTTAAAAACACAAAACACTTTTTCAGTCTCACTGAAGAATGTCCTTGATGATCACTATCCATTAGGGAAATGCAAATTAAAACTACAACAATACCACCTCTCACCCATTAGGTGCTACAAAACACACACACACAGAGGGAGAGAGAGAAAATAACAAGTGTTATGAGGACGTGGAGAACTTGGAATGCTTGTGCACTGTTGGTGGGATGGTAAAATGATACACAGTGGAAAACAATATGGTGGGTCCTCAAACAACTAAAAGCAGAATCACCATGGGGTCCAGCCAATTTAGATTCTGAGCATATACCCAGAAGAATTGAAAACAGGGTCTCAAAGAGGCATCTGTGCACCCATGTTCACAGTAGCACTATTCACAACAGCTACAACATGAAAGCAATCCAAGTGCACATCAACAGAACGGGTAAGCAAAATGTAGTAAACACATACAATGGAATATTATCCAGTATTTAAAAGGAAAGAAATTCTGGCATGCTACAACATGGATGAACCTCGAAAACATTACGCTAAGTGAAAAAAGCCAGTCACAAACAAACACCGTATAATTCCACTTATATGAAGTACCTAGAGTAGACAACACTCTGAGAGACATACTGTAGAATGTCCACTGTATGTCCTGCCGTAGACTGGCGGTTGCTAGGGCATGGAACAATGAGGAGTTACTGACTAATGGATACAGAGTTTCAGCGTGACGAGATGAAGAGAGTTATTTGTGGATGTGGATGGTGGTGATGGTAGTACACTATGAATCTAGTATATACTATGAAACTGAACACTTAAAAACGGTTAAGATGGTAAACTTTATGTGAGAGGGAGAAAAAAAGAATGACCTGGATGAAAGGAGTAAAAATTATTCATCTCAGGTCCAGGACCAGGATGTGGCAAGTGAGGTACCTACAGAGCAAAAAGGAAGGAAGCACTCACTCGCGGTTCCTGCTTTCTTAAATTTTGCATCATAGGTTTTCTCTCTCACTTCACCCTAGTGCCAGCCCTGACTAATCTCATTCAGTGTCAACCTGTGAATACAAGTCTTTCTAATATTTTATTTGATGTACATAAATACCTCTGCTGTGCATCAAAGTAGAATGGTTTTCTCAAGGAAAAACACACAATCATGGAACACTACTTTTACTTGAACAATCAACAAACACACTATGATTCTTCAGACTTGAGAATACAGCTTTTTTTCCCCAGAAATAAATGAATTTGTCACTTCAAGAAAAACATCTGACAGTGTTTGTTGCCAGTGATAAAATGTGAGCTTTGAAGCAAAAACTTAAACTTTGGAAAGCATGTATCTGCCACTGTTAAGCTTGACAGTTTCTGAATACTTAGAGGCTTTTCTGTATTGGTGGTGACAGTAACAAATGTGCTTTTCCATAGGGTATATTGAAACATGTTAACATTTGGAAGATCTGCATAACTCACCAAACCAATATTTTCCAAAAGGCAATGCATGCTACAAAATTAGGCATAGGTTAAAGAGTCAAAGTTCAAGGAAGAGCAATGAATATTATGTTAACACAGCATGAAGAGTCCATTGAGATGGTTTCAGGATCTATACCACAACTAACCTTTCAGACTCTGCCAGCTGTTAAGTTTTTGGGGTTGCATCATAAAAGACTATTCACAGTTATATGAAATATTCCTCCATTTTTCAACTACAGATGCGGAAAGGTCAGATTTACTTTATATGCTTCAACAACAACACGTGGCAACAGACTGAATTACAGAAGCAAAAATGAGAATTCAGTTGTCCCCTACCATGCCAGACATTAAAGAGATTTGCAAAAATATAAAACAACTCTAATCTTCTAAATTATTTTTATTTTGAAAAATAAA
>NW_007175650.1:0-369 GCF_000164805.1 Carlito syrichta
ATTCCATTTTACTCCTTTCCTTTCCATTCCATTCCATTCCATTCCCTTCCATTCCATTCTATTTCATTCATATCCATATCATTTAATTCCATTCCAATCCATGTCATTGCATTCCATGCCTCTCCATTCATTTCCATTCCATTCCTCTCCATTCCATTCCTCTCTGTTCCAATCAATTCCAATTCATTCCGTTCCTCTCCTTTCGTTTCCTTTCTATTCCTTTCCATTCCCTTCTAATCCATTCCACTCCATTCAATTGCATTAAATTGCATTCCTTTCCATTCCATTTCAAATCTTTCAATTCCATTCAATTCCATTCAATTCCATTCCATTCCTCTTAGTTCCATTCCATTCCATGCCTCCCAACTC
>NW_007175651.1:0-676 GCF_000164805.1 Carlito syrichta
AGACCAGTCGTTAAGGCACCCATAAAAAAGAAGACTCCTCATTGAGACACCTATCATGAAGGACAGCCAGTTATTGAGGCACACATCACTGAGATGGGTCAGTCACTGAGGCACCTGTCATGGAGTTGAATCACTCACTTGGGTACACATTAAGAGCAACTATAATACCAGAGAGTGGCCAGTAACTGGAGAAGCCATCACAGAGGAGGTAAATTAAGTGATGTACCCAACACAAAAGAAGACTACTCACTGGGGCACCCATCGATGAGAAAAGTCAGCTACTGGAACAGCCAACAAACAGAAGAACCAGTCAGCGAGGCACCCATCACAGAGTAGAGCCAATCACTGAAGCACACATCACAGACAAAGGATAGTCACTGAGGACCATCACATAGGAGGGTCGTTTACTCAAGCACCCATTAGGAGGGACTCAGTCACAGGTGCTCTGATCTTAGAGGAGGGTCATTCCCTGGGGCAGCCATCACAGGGGAGGAAAAATCAGTGCGATACCTATCATAGAGGCACGTCAATAATGGGATAATTTTTCTCAAAGGAGGACCAGTCACAGGGAACCCATTGCAGAGGAGGCCAAGTCACTGAGGTGTGTATTCCAGAGAATTGCCAGACACTGGTACACCCATCAAATAGGAAAGTCATTCATTGGGGCACCCATGAC
>NW_007175652.1:0-380 GCF_000164805.1 Carlito syrichta
ATGTGAACCGGGCAAGGGAGGAGAGCCTCAACAGTCTCTACGCAGTCATGGGTTAGTGGGACTGTGGAAGAAGGGAGCAACGTGGCTGGGTTTAGGGGTGCACAAGTTTGAAAGGATATGGAGGGATCCTGTAAAAAGAAGACAAGGAGCGATAGGACTCGACTGGGAGGCAGCGTCTGAAGGCCTTTGTAGCTTAGGAGGTGCTGTAGATGGTGGGGGGAGGTTACGGTAATAGGGGCCCCGAAGGTGAGTTTTTTGGATTCGCACACCAACATGTGGGTGGCAGACAGTGCTCGCAGACATGGGGCCCAGCCCTGGACGGTGTGGTCTAACTGTTTTGAGAGATAGGCCACTGGGGCAAACGTTTGTCCACAAAGTTG
>NW_007175653.1:0-829 GCF_000164805.1 Carlito syrichta
CTGAGGCCACGGGTTCGAGACCCACCTGGGCAACTTGGCAAGACCTCATGTTTACAATAAATCAAAAAATTAGCCAGGTGTG
Source organism: Carlito syrichta (assembly GCF_000164805.1). Classification (NCBI taxonomy): domain Eukaryota; kingdom Metazoa; phylum Chordata; class Mammalia; order Primates; family Tarsiidae; genus Carlito; species Carlito syrichta. Next base: position 83 of record NW_007175653.1, read on the forward strand.
GTAACTCGCACCTGTAGTTCCAGCTACTCAGAAGGCTGAGGCAGAAGTATCACCAGAGCCCAGCAGGTGAGGCTGCAGTGGCTGGGAGCAGCCACTGCACTCCAGTCTGAGCAACAGAGTGAGACTACAACTGAAAAAAAATCTACAATAACTTTAAAAAAAACTAGCCGGCTGTGGTAGCACGCACCTGTAGTTCCAGCTACTTGGAAGGCTGAAGCAGAAGGATTGCCAGAGCCCAGCAGGTCGAGGCTGCAGTGGCCAGGAGCAGCCACTGCACTCCAGTCTGGGCGAGAGTGAGACTCCAACTCAAAAACAAAAAAAAGAATTCAAAAAGGGCAACCCCTTCGGGTTCCCTCCCACTGTGGGAGCTTTATTATCCTCTCAATAAATCCTGCTTTAAAAAAAAAAAGAATTAATAAAGATAACCCACAGTATAGGGGACGATATTGCATTTGTATATAAATTTTAGAATCAGCTTTTCCATGACTGCAAAAAAGCCTGTTGGACTTTTGATAGGCATTGTGTTTGATCTCGATATCAATTTATTGAGTTTTCCAGTCAATGAGAATGGAACATCTCTCCTTTTACTTCACTCCATGTTAGTTTCTCTCAGCGGTGTTTTGTGATTTTCAGTGTGCAAATTTTGCACTTCTTCTGTTAACTAATCTCTAAGTATTTTATTCTTTTTTATTTCATTATGAGTTAGAAATGTTAAAAAATTCATTTTGGATTGTTTGTTACTAGCAT
>NW_007175654.1:0-678 GCF_000164805.1 Carlito syrichta
CGCACCTGTAGTTCCAGCTACTTGGAAGGCTGAAGCAGAAGGATTGCCAGAGCCCAGCAGGTCGAGGCTGCAGTGGCCAGGAGCAGCCACTGCACTCCAGTCTGGGCGAGAGTGAGACTCCAACTCAAAAACAAAAAAAAGAATTCAAAAAGGGCAACCCCTTCGGGTTCCCTCCCACTGTGGGAGCTTTATTATCCTCTCAATAAATCCTGCTTTAAAAAAAAAAAGAATTAATAAAGATAACCCACAGTATAGGGGACGATATTGCATTTGTATATAAATTTTAGAATCAGCTTTTCCATGACTGCAAAAAAGCCTGTTGGACTTTTGATAGGCATTGTGTTTGATCTCGATATCAATTTATTGAGTTTTCCAGTCAATGAGAATGGAACATCTCTCCTTTTACTTCACTCCATGTTAGTTTCTCTCAGCGGTGTTTTGTGATTTTTCAGTGTGCAAATTTTGCACTTCTTCTGTTAACTAATCTCTAAGTATTTTATTCTTTTTTATTTCATTATGAGTTAGAAATGTTAAAAAATTCATTTTGGATTGTTTGTTACTAGCATATACAGTACATAATGATAAAACTGATTTTTACATATTGATATTGTATCTTGAAGATTTGCTGAACTTGTTTGATAGTTCTAGTACTTTTTTATGAATTTCTTAGGATGTTTT
>NW_007175655.1:0-6067 GCF_000164805.1 Carlito syrichta
TCTGTTAACTAATCTCTAAGTATTTTATCTTTTTATTTCATTATGAGTTAGAAATGTTAAAAATTCATTTTGGATTGTTTGTTACTAGCATATACAGTACATAATGATAAAACTGATTTTTATATATTGATATTGTATCTTGAAGATTTGCTGAACTTGTTTGATAGTTCTAGTACTTTTTTATGAATTTCTTAGGATGTTTTACGTATAGAGTCATGTTGCCTGCAAGAAAAGGCTCTTAATTCTCCCTTTCCCATTTGGTACCTTCAGTTTCTTTCTCTTGACTTATTGCACTGACTTGAATTCTTCCTTGGAGAAGGGCTAAGAAACAATAAAAGAGGAGAAATCCTCAAAAAAAGAAGAAGAAGAAGAAACATCTTTCCAAAATCTCTAGGCTGCCATGAAAGCAGTAGTAAAAGGGGAATTCATATCTCTACAAATGCACATGAAGAAAATGGAAAGATTACAAGTTAATAGCCTAGCAAGGCATCTAAGGAAGTTAGAAAAGGAAGATCATCAAAAACCCTAACTTCAGTAGAATAATCCAGATCACCAAATAAAAGCCCAAAACCAGGACATAGAAGACAAAAAGATAATACAAAAAAATCAAGCCGGACTCGGTGGCTCAGCCTGTAATCCCAGCACTTTGGGAGGCCGAGGTGAGTGGATTGCCTGAGCCCACGGGTTCGAGACCCGCCTGGGCAGCAAGACCTCATCTCTACAATAAATCAAAAAATCAACCGGGCGTGTTAACGCATGCCTGTAATTCTGGCTACTCGGAAGGCTGAGGAGGAAGGATCACCGGAGCCCAGCAGGTTGAGGCTGCAGTGTCCGTGAGTGGCCACTGCACTCCAGTCTGGGTGACAGAGTGAGACTCCAACTCAAAAAAAAAAAAAAAAATCAATGAAACAAAAATCTGATTCTTTGAAAGAATAAACAAAGATTGATGGTCCCCTAGCTGACTGACCATAATAAGAGAGAAAAGCCCAATAAAACAATCAATAACAAAAAGTTGAAGCCACATCTGACCCTGAAGAAATACAAAAGATTATCAGAGACTACCAAATACACTTGTATGGATACAAACTTGAAAACCTAAAGAAAATGCAAAATTTTCTGGCATCACACAACCTCCCTAGGTTGAAACAAGAAGTTGAGACTGTAAATAGACCAATAAAAATCCAGAAAATTGCCTATGTCATTAGAAACCTACCTACAAAAAAAAGAGTCATGGACTAGATGGCTTTCGGGCAGAAATCTACAAAACGTACAAGGAGGAACTGATGCCAATCCTGTTGAAAGTATTCTAGGCGACTGAGAAAGATGGAACTCTCCTCAAATCATTTTATAGAGCTAACATAACATTGATACCCAAGCCAGGTAAAGACCCAACAAAGAAATAGAACTACAAGTCAATATCCTTGATGAACACAGAAGCTAAAATTCTCAACAAGATCCTAGCAAAAGAGATTCAACAACACATCCCAAAAATCATCCACTACAACCAAGTAGGCTTCATCCAGGATGCCAGTCCAGTTCAACATTTGTAAGACCATAAATGAAATTAAATACATAAACAGATGTAAAATCAAAAACCACATTATTATATCATCAGATGTAGAAAAAACTTTTGATAATATCCAGCACCCCTTCTTGATAAAAACCCTCATAAAATAGTCATAGTTGGAACATACCTCAACATAGTAAGAGCCATCTATGTGAAACCCACAGCCAGCATTCTGCTAAACAGACAGAAATTTTAACCATTTCCCCTGAAAATTGGAAAAAGACAAGAATGCCCACTCTCTCCCCTCCTGTTGAACATACTTTTGGAAGACCTAGCTAGAGTCATCAGGGAAGAGAAGGTGATCAGGGGTATCTAAAAAGGAAAAGAGGAAGTCTGGTTATCTCTGTTTGCAGAAGACATGATTCTATACCTTGTAAACCAAATAGAACCTCCTTGTACTGATAAAGGACTTTGGAAAAGTCTCAGGCTATAAAATAAATGTGCAAAAGACAATTGTGTCTCTATACACCCATAATAAAAAAAAACAGAACTCCCCCCCAAAATAAACACAATTATATTCACAATAGTCACCAAGAAAATGAAATATTTGGCATATTCCTAACCAGAGACATGAAAGACCTTTACAATGAAAACTACAAAACACTGCTCAAAGAAATCAAAGATTACACAAACAAGTGGAAAAATATTTCATGCTTATGGATTGAAAGAGTCAACCTTGTTAAAATTTCCATTCTGCCTAAGGCAGTCTACAGATTTATCACAATACCTACCAAATTAACAGCAACATTATTCTCAGACCTAGAAACAACAATTTAGGAATTCACACGGAAACATGAAAGTCTAAGAATAACCAAAAGAATCCTCATCAAAAACAAAACAAGCCGGACTTGGTGGCTCAGCCTGTAGTCCCACGCCTTTGGGAGGTTGAGGTGAGTGGATTGCCTGAGCCTGCGGTTCAAGACCCGCCTGGGCAGCGAGACCTCATCTCTCTGCAATAAATCAAAAAATCAGCTGAGCATGGTAGCACATGCCTGTGATTCCAGCTACTTGGAAGACTGAGCTGGAAGGATCGCAGGAGCCCAGCAGGTCGAGGCTGCAGTGGTTGGGAGCAGCCACTGCACTCCAGTCAGGGCGAAAGAGTGAGACTCCAACTCAAAACAAACAAACAAACAAAACAAAACAAAACAGGAGATATCACATTCCCAGACTTTAAAATTTATTATAAAGCTAAAGCTACAATAATCAAAATGGTTTGTATTGGTACAAGAACAGGCATATAGAGCAATGGAATATAATTGAGTTTCCAGAAGCAAAGCCTTAATTTCTCACCCAACTCATCTTTGACAAAGCCTTCTCCACCAACCACTGAGGAGACAAGAACCTATTCAGTAAATGGTGCTGAGAAAACGTACTGTTAACATACAGAAGATTGAAACAGGACCCCTGCCTATCACCGTTCAGAAAAATCAACTCTAAATTGATCAGAGACCTAAAACCTTATATTATAAGAACTTTAGAAAATACAGGAGACACTCTTATGGAAATTGGATGTGGCATCCAATTCCTGATCAAAACCCTAAGTGTCCATGCCATAAGAGATAAGATAGGCATGTGGGACCCAATCAAACTGACATACTTCTGCAAAGCCAAAGAAACCATCAAGGGTGCAGGGAAACAGCCCATAAACTTGGAAAATATATTTGCCAACTCCATGTCTGACAAAGGCCTGACATCTAGAATCTACAAGGAACACAAACATGCTGAAAAGAAAAAAAAACAGCCCCATTACAAAGTGGGCAATAGATATGAGTAGATAGTTCTCAAAAGAAGACCTATAAGTGGCAGATACATGAAAAAAATGTGCAGTCTCACTAGTCAACAAGGAGATGCAAATTAAAAGTACATTGTGATACCACCTAACTCCAGTCATTATGGCCATCATCAATAACTCAAAAAATTACAGATGCTGAAGAGTATGTGGTGAAATTGGAACACTTCTACACTCTTGCTGGTGATGGTTGTCCAAGTGAATGGTCCTCTTACATAATGGATGGCCGTCCTATGTGTTGGGTGCCACAGTGTCTAGCCCTCCTCTGTGATGGGTGCCCCAGAGCCTGGTCCTCCTCTCGGATGTGTGCCTCAGTGACTACCTGACCTCTAGTACAACCTCTGTGGAAAACAGTGTGACGATTCCTGAAAGTTGTATAAATCGACCTTCCATATGACCCCACTCTCCCCTACTGGGAGTATACCCAAAAGAACTCAAATCACTCTATAAAAAAGATACCTGCACACATATGTTTATTGCAGCATTGTTCACAATAGCATAAACACGGAACCAACCATGCTACCCATCAAAAGAGGATGGAATAAAAAAATGTGGTACATATACACAATGTAATATTGTGCAGCCATAAAGTACAAGGTCATGAGCTTCATAACAACCTGCATGGAATTAAAGTTTATAATACTGAGTGCTTTTCTCAGAAACAAAGAACTCAGTATCACATGTTCTCACTCATGAGTGGACCTTGTGCAAGTATCGCAATACTATAAGAAAAGTATTGATAGTAGTGGGAAACTGCGGTGGGAGGGGGATTTGGGATTGACCATTGTGGGAATATGTCTGGGGAAGGAGGGGCACACTCCATCAACAAGGAAACTTGCACAATGAATATGTGTATACCTAACCCTGAATTGTATTCCACAATTTCAAAATAAAAATAAATAAATAAGTCCATGTGATTGGTCATCCTTGATAAAAGTTGCCCCAGAGAAATTTTTATCAGTGATTGCTGCCCAAGTAACTGTGTCTTCTACATAAAGGTTGCCTCAGTGATGACCCCTCACTATTACTGGTACTTCAGTGACTGTACTTCCTCCATAATTTGTGTCCAGTTATTTGTCCTCTTCTATATTGCGTGCCCTAGTGGATTATCCCTCTTCTGTGATGGGTTCCCCTGTAACTTGATCTTTTCCATATTGGGTGCCCAGGGTTAAATCCTCCTTCTTTTTCAGTGATGGGTGAACAAGTTACTGGTCCTTCTCTGTGATGGTTGTCCAAGAGAATGGTCCTCTTACATAATGGATGGCCATCCTCTATGTTGGGTGCCACAGTGTCTAGCCCTCCTCTGTGATGGGTGACCCAGAGACTGGTCCTCCTCTCGGATGTGTGCCTCAGTGACTACCTGACCTCTATTATGTGTTCCCCAGTGACAGGATTTCTTCTGTCATGGGTGCACCAGTGACTAACCCTCCTCTGTGATGACTTCCCCAATACCAGGACACCTCTGTGATGAGGGCATCAATGCCTGACCCCTCTCTGTGATAAGTACACCAATGTTTTGCCCTCCCCCAAATGGATGCCTCAGTGTCCATACCTCCTCTGGGATGAGTGCCTCTTATTAGTCCTCCTCTATGATGGGTGCTTCAGTGACAGCGACAGGCTGTCCTCTGTCATGAGTGCTCAAATGACTACCCTTTCTCTGGAATGAGGCAAGTTACTGGGCTTCCTCCTAACAAGTTACCCAGTGACTGGTCCTATTATGTGATGGGTGCTTCAGTGACTAGCCTGCCTCTGTGATGGGTACCGCACCGACTTTGGCTCCTCTGTGATGAACGCCCCAATTACTGACTCTGCTTGGTGATCAGAGCCCTAGTGACTGAGATCTCCTAGTGGGTGCCCCAATTACTGCCCCTCATCTGTGATGTCTGACTTAATGACAGACTTTCCTCTGTGTCCATTTCCCAAATGACAAGCCCACCTCTGTGTCCAGTGACTGGTTATCTTTTGTGATCGTTTTTTCAGTAACTGGCATTCCTCTTAGATGGATGTCCCAGTGAATAGCCATCTTCTATGATGGGTGCCCCAGTGACTGGACCTCCTGTATAATATGTGCCTCAGTGATTGACACTTGTCTGTGGTGGGTGACACTGTGACTGGACCTCCTCTGTTTCAGTGCCCCAGTTACCAGCTCATCCATAAAGGATGACTTGGAAAATAGCCCTCCTCTGTAATGGGTGCCACAGTGTCTGGTTTTCTTCTGTGATGGTTGTCCCAGTGACTGCACCTCCTCCTTAATGAGTGCTCCAATGACTGGTCCTCTTTTGTATTGAGTATCTCAGTGATGATCCCCCTGCAAAAATGTGTCACAGTTACTAGTTCTCCCCTGTGGTTGGTGCCCATGTGATTGGCCTTCATATATGATGAGTGCACCCATAACTAGCCCATCACTGTGATAGACGTCGCAATGACTGACCCTCATCCAAATGGGTGCACCAGTAACTGAATCTTTGTGATTGGATATCCAATGACTGGTCATTCCCTGTGATGATTGCCACATTCGTTAAGTTTATTCTATGATGTATGTACTTTTTTTTTAGTTGGAATCTCACTCTGTTGCCCAGACTGGAGTGCAGTGGCCACTCCTGGCCACCGCAGCCTCGACGTGCTGGGCTCCGGTGATCCTTGCCCCTCAGCCTTCCAAGTAGCCGGAATTACAGGCATGCGCTACCATGCCCGGCTGATTTTTTTGATTT
>NW_007175656.1:0-318 GCF_000164805.1 Carlito syrichta
TACTGAAAAATGGAGAGAAACTAGTAACATTTCCCCTAAAAACTGGAACAAGACAAAGCTGCCCACTCTCACTCCTCTTGTTCAACATTGTGTTGAAAGTCCCAGCTTGGGCAATTAGACAAGAGAAGGATATCTGGGGTATCCAAATAGGAAAAGAGGAAGTCAATTTATCCCTTTTTGCTGGTGATATGATCCTATATCATGAAAATCCAAGAAATCTGTCAACTACCTGCTTGCACTGATAAAGGACTTTGGCAAAGCCTCAGGGTACCAAATAAATGTGCAAAAGACAGTTGCAATCCTATGCTCCAAAAACAA
>NW_007175657.1:0-939 GCF_000164805.1 Carlito syrichta
AAATCTGTCAACTACCTGCTTGCACTGATAAAGGACTTTGGCAAAGCCTCAGGGTACCAAATAAATGTGCAAAAGACAGTTGCATTCCTATACACCAACAACAAGCATGCAAAGACCCAAATTAAAAGCACAATCTCTTTCACAATAGCCACACAAAAAATGAGATACCTCGGCGTCTTCCTAACCAGAGAAGTGGAAGACCTTTACAATGCGAACTATAAAACACTGCTCAAAGAAATCCAAGAAGACACAAACAAATGGAAAAATATTCCATGCTCATGGATAGGAAGAATCAACGTTGTTAAAATGTCCATCCTACCAAAGGAATTCTATGGTTTCAATGCAATACCCATTAAATTACCAATGTCATTCTTCTCAGACCTGGGAATGACAATACAGAAATCCGTATGGAAACATAAACGACCACAAATAGCCCAAACAATCATTAGCACAAGAAACAAAGCAGGAGGTATCACACTTCCAGACTTCACACTTTACTATAAGGTTACAGGAATCAAAACAGCCTGGTATTGGTACAAGAATAGGCACATAGACTAATGGAACAGAATTGAGATTCCAGAAGCAAAGCCTCAATTTCTCAACCAACTCATCTTTGACAAAGCCTCCAACAACAACCATTGGGGAGAGGAGAATCTATTCAGTAAATGGTGCTAGGAAAACTGGCTGATCACATGCAGAAGATTGAAACAGGGCCCCTACCTCTCACCATACACAAAAATTAACTTAAATGGATCAAAGACATAAACGCAAAACCTCAAACTATAAGAATCTTAGAAAATGCAGGATACATCCTTATAGCAATTGTAACTGGCAACCAATTCCTATTCAGAACTCTAAATGCCCATACCTTAAGAAATAAGACAGACAAGTGGGACATCATCAAACTAACAAGCTTCTGCAAGCAAAAGAAACCATCAA
>NW_007175658.1:0-3621 GCF_000164805.1 Carlito syrichta
TAAGCCAACGGGTTTAACCAGCTTAGTAGTCAGCCAACTCGTAAGCCAAAATGTTAATTCACACAGCTAACTCGTTAACCAACTACTTAAGTCAGCTAGTTAACTCGTTTAACAACTAGTTAAAACTGTTAGCTAACTCATTAGCCAACTAGTTAAGAGAGCTAGCTTCCTCGTTAGGCAACTAGTTAAGTCAGCTATCTAAGTCAGCTAGCTAACAAGGTAGCTAGCTAAGTCAGCTTATTAAGTCAGCTAGCTCACTAGTTAGCTAACTATTTAAGTCAGCTACTGAAGTCTGCTACCTAACTAGATAGCTAATTATTAAATCAGCTAGATATTAAGCTAGTTAAATAATTAGCCAAATATTGAATTCAGGTAGTTGAGTAAGCTAGCTATCAAAGTAAGTTGGCCAGTTAAGTCAGCTAGCTAAGTAGTTAAGTCTCTTAGCTAAGTCAGCTAGTTAAGACATCTTGCTAATTTAGTCAGCTGATTAGGACAGCTAGATAGGTAGTTAGCTAATGGGTTAACTCAGCAGGTTGAGTCAAGTAGTTAGCTAGTCAACTAATGGGTTAAGTCAGCTGATTGAGTCAGCTAGCTAGCTAGTTAGCAAACGGGCTGAGTAAGCTGCTTGAGTAGGCTAGCCAGAAAGTTAGCTAATGAGTTAAGTCAGCTGGATGAGTCAGCTAGCTAACTACTTAGCTAGAGTTAAGTCAGCTGGTTGAGTCAGCTAACTAGCTCATTAGCTAATGAGTTAAGTCAGATGATTAAGTCAGCTAGCTAGCATGTTAGATATGAGTAAGCTAACAAGTTAGCTAGCTGGTTATATTAGCTAGCTAGATAGGCAGCTAACTATTTAAGTCAGCTTGTTAGATATGTAGTTATCTGGTTAGCATACAATTTAAGTCAGCCAGCTAGATAGGTAGCTAGTTAGTTAACTATTAAATCAGCTGGCTAGCTAGGTAGCTAGCTAGTTAAGTCAGCTAGTTAAGTCAGCTGGCTAGGCAGCTGGCTAGCTAGGTAGGGAGCTATTTAAATCAGTTGGCTAGGCAGCTGGCTAGCTGGTTAATTCAGCTAGTGAAGAGAACTGGACAGCCAACCTGCAAGGTAGGTAGCTAGCTACTTAACTCAGCTAGATAGCTACCTTCTTGGCTAGTGATGTCAGTGAGTTAAGTCAGCTGGATAGACAACTGACTAGCTGGTTAAATCATCTAGTTTAATCATCTGTCTAGCCAGCTGCGTAGGTAGGCAGCAAGGTAGATAAGTCAGCTTACTATCCAGCAGGCTAGCTGTTCAATTCACCTAGGTAAGTCAGCTGGCTAGCCTTCTGGTTAGGTAGATAGCTAGATAGATTAGTTAGCTGGCCAGGCACCTATCTAGCTTAGGTCAGCCAGGTAAGTTATCAGCTAGCCAGGTGACTAGATAGGGAGCCAGCTAGTTAAGTCAGCTGGGTAGCCAGTTGAGTAGCTGGTTAAGACAGTTATTTAAATCAGCTGGCAACCAGGAGGCTAGGTAGTGAAGTCAACTAATTAAGTGAGTTGGCTATCCAGGGGGTTAGCTAGTTAAAAAGCTGCTAATTTAGATGGCTAGCCATCTGGCCAACTAGTTATTTCAGCTAGTTAAGTAAGCAGGCTGTCTAGGAAACTAGTTTTATAAGTCAGCTAGTTATGTCAGCTGGGTAACTAGTTAAGTCAGATAGTTTTGGCTGCTGGATAGCTAGATAGCTAGCTAGGTAGCTAGATGGTTAAGACAACTAGTTAGTCCAACCTTCTAGCTAGGTAGCTACCTGGTTAAATAAGCTAGTTATCAGCTTGCTATCTAGTTATGTCAGGATTTAAGTCAACTGGCTAGCCATTTACCTTACTTGGAAGCCAGCTAGTTAAGTCAGCTGGCTAGCTATTCAGCTAGCTAGTTAAGTAGCCTAGTTAAGTTATCTCACTAGGCATCTGATTAGCTAAGGAGATGGATAGTTAAATCAGCTGGCAAACCAGCAGGCTACATAATTACCTAGTTATTTAAGACAGCTGGATATCAAGCCAGCTAGCGAGGTAGCTAGGGAGTTAGGTCAGCCTGCTAGCCAGCTGGCTAGCTATTTAAGTCACCTAGTTAAGTCATCTGCCTAGACACCTGGCTAGCTAGGTCGCTAGATAGTTAAGTCAGATCTCTAGCCCGCTAGCTACATAGTTGAGTCACATAGTTAAGTAAGCGGCCTAGCCAGCTAGCTAGCAAGATAGCTTGCTACTTAAATCAACTGGCTAGACACCTGGCTAGCTAGTTAAGTCAGCTAGTTAAGTCAGCTGGCTAGCCAGCTGGCTAACTTTATAGCAAGCTGTAATCAACTGACTGGCAAGCAGGCCCAGCTATTAAGTCAGTTAGTTTAGTAACCTGGCTAGCCAGCTGGCTAGCTATGTAGCAAGTCAGTGAAGTCATTAGTCTAGTCAGCTGGTTAGCTAATTAAGTCAGCTTGTTAAGTCAGCTGACTAGCCAGTTATCTAGCTAGGCAGAGAGCTAGTTATTTCAGATTGCTAGCCAGCTTTATAGCTTGTTAATTCAGCTAGTTAAGATAGCTCAGTAGCCAACTAGCTAGGTAGGTAACTAGCTAGTTGAGTCAGCTAGATAACTAACTGGCTAGCTAGTGATGTCAATGAGTTAAGTCAACTGGCTAGCCAACTGGCTAGCTGGTTAAGTCAGCTAGTGTACTAAGCTGTCTAGCCAGCTGGCTAGATAGGTAGCTAGCTAGATAAATCAACTTGCTAGTCAGCAGAATAGTTGTTCAAATCAGCTAGTTAAGTCAGCTGACTAGCCTGCTGGCTACGTAGATAGCTAGCAAGTTAAGTGAGGTGACTAGCCAGCTTGCTAGCTTAAATCAGCTAGGCAAGTCAGCTGGCTAGCCAGCTGGGTAGATAGGTAGACAGCTATTTAAGTCAGTTGGCTAACCAGATGACTAGCTGGTTGAGTCAGCTAGTTAAGACAGCTGGCAACCAGCTGGCTAGCAAGTTAAGTCAGGTAGTTAAGTCAGCTGGCAACAGGCAGGCTAGCTAGTTAAGTCAGCACATTGTCAGTTGGCTATCCAGCTGGTTAGCTAGTTAAAAAGCTAGTAATGTCAGATGGCTAGCCAACTGGCTATCTAGTTATTTAGCTAGTTAAGTCAGCTGTCCGTCTAGGAAGCTAGCTATATAAGTAAGCTACATATGGCAGTTAGGTAGCTAGTTAAGTCAGTTAGTTTATTCAGATGGCTACATAGATAGTTAGGCATGTAGCTGGCTAGTGAAGTCAGCTGGATAGCCAGCTGGCTAGCTCGTTAAGTAAGCTAGTTAAGTCAACTAGCCTGCTAGTTAAGTCAGTTAGTTAAATCAGTTGGCAAACCAGCTGCCTAGCAGTGTAGCTAGCTAGTTAAATCAGCTGGCTAGCTAGCTGGCTAGCAAGTTAAGACACGTAGTTAAGTCAACTCGCTGGCCAGCAGTTTATCTAGGTAGTGAGGCAGTTAAGTCAGCTTTCAAGCCAGGGGGAAATGTAGTTAGGTAGCTAGTTAAGTCAGCTGGCTAGCCTTCAGGCTATCTAGATATAGCAGCTAGCTAAGTCAGTTTGCTATATAGCTGTCGAGCTGGGTAGCTAACTAGTTAAATC
>NW_007175659.1:0-3082 GCF_000164805.1 Carlito syrichta
CTTAAGTTAGCTGGTTAACTCGTTTAACAACTAGTTAAAACTGTTAGCTAACTCATTCGCCAACTAGTTAAGAGAGCTAGCTTCCTTGTTAGGCAACTAGTTAAGTCAGCTATCTAAGTCAGCTAGCTAACAAGGTAGCTAGCTAAGTCAGCTTATTAAGTCAGCTAGCTCACTAGTTAGCTAACTATTTAAGTCAGCTACTGAAGTCTGCTACCTAACTAGATAGCTAATTATTAAATCAGCTAGATATTAAGCTAGTTAAATAATTAGCCAAATATTGAATTCAGGTAGTTGAGTAAGCTAGCTATCAAGGTAAGTTGGCCAGTTAAGTCAGCTAGCTAAGTAGTTAAGTCTCTTAGATAAGTCAGCTAGTTAAGACATCTTGCTAATTTAGTCAGCTGATTAGGACAGCTAGATAGGTAGTTAGCTAATGGGTTAACTCAGCAGGTTGAGTCAAGTAGTTAGCTAGTCAACTAATGGGTTAAGTCAGCTGATTGAGTCAGCTAGCTAGCTAGTTAGCAAACGGGTTGAGTAAGCTGCTTGAGTAGGCTAGCCAGAAAGTTAGCTAATGAGTTAAGTCAGCTGGATGAGTCAGTTAGCTAGCTACTTAGCTAGAGTTAAATCAGCTGGTTGAGTCAGCTAACTAGCTCATTAGCTAATGAGTTAAGTCAGATGATTAAGTCAGCTAGCTAGCATGTTAGATAATGAGTAAGCTAACAAGTTAGCTAGCTGGTTATATTAGCTAGCTAGATAGGCAGCTAACTATTTAAGTCAGCTTGTTAGATATGTAGTTATCTGGTTAGCATACAATTTAAGTCAGCCAGCTGGATAGGTAGCTAGTTAGTTAACTATTAAATCAGCTGGCTAGCTAGGTAGCTAGCTAGTTAAGTCAGCTAGTTAAGTCAGCTGGCTAGGCAGCTGGCTAGCTAGGTAGGGAGCTATTTAAATCAGTTGGCTAGGCAGCTGGCTAGCTGGTTAATTCAGCTAGTGAAGAGAACTGGACAGCCAACCTGCAAGGTAGGTAGCTAGCTACTTAACTCAGCTAGATAGCTACCTTCTTGGCTAGTGATGTCAGTGAGTTAAGTCAGCTGGATAGACAACTGACTAGCTGGTTAAATCATCTAGTTTAATCATCTGTCTAGCCAGCTGCGTAGGTAGGCAGCAAGGTAGATAAGTCAGCTTACTATCCAGCAGGCTAGCTGTTCAATTCACCTAGGTAAGTCAGCTGGCTAGCCTTCTGGTTAGGTAGATAGCTAGATAGATTAGTTAGCTGGCCAGGCACCTATCTAGCTTAGGTCAGCCAGGTAAGTTATCAGCTAGCCAGGTGACTAGATAGGGAGCCAGCTAGTTAAGTCAGCTGGGTAGCCAGTTGAGTAGCTGGTTAAGACAGTTATTTAAATCAGCTGGCAACCAGGAGGCTAGGTAGTGAAGTCAACTAATTAAGTGAGTTGGCTATCCAGGGGGTTAGCTAGTTAAAAAGCTGCTAATTTAGATGGCTAGCCATCTGGCCAACTAGTTATTTCAGCTAGTTAAGTAAGCAGGCTGTCTAGGAAACTAGTTTTATAAGTCAGCTAGTTATGTCAGCTGGGTAACTAGTTAAGTCAGATAGTTTTGGCTGCTGGATAGCTAGATAGCTAGCTAGGTAGCTAGATGGTTAAGACAACTAGTTAGTCCAACCTTCTAGCTAGGTAGCTACCTGGTTAAATAAGCTAGTTATCAGCTTGCTATCTAGTTATGTCAGGATTTAAGTCAACTGGCTAGCCATTTACCTTACTTGGAAGCCAGCTAGTTAAGTCAGCTGGCTAGCTATTCAGCTAGCTAGTTAAGTAGCCTAGTTAAGTTATCTCACTAGGCATCTGATTAGCTAAGGAGATGGATAGTTAAATCAGCTGGCAAACCAGCAGGCTACATAATTACCTAGTTATTTAAGACAGCTGGATATCAAGCCAGCTAGCGAGGTAGCTAGGGAGTTAGGTCAGCCTGCTAGCCAGCTGGCTAGCTATTTAAGTCACCTAGTTAAGTCATCTGCCTAGACACCTGGCTAGCTAGGTCGCTAGATAGTTAAGTCAGATCTCTAGCCCGCTAGCTACATAGTTGAGTCACATAGTTAAGTTTGGGGCCTAGCCAGCTAGCTAGCAAGATAGCTTGCTACTTAAATCAACTGGCTAGACACCTGGCTAGCTAGTTAAGTCAGCTAGTTAAGTCAGCTGGCTAGCCAGCTGGCTAACTTTATAGCAAGCTGTTAATTCAGCTGACTGGCAAGCAGGCCAGCTATTTAAGTCAGTTAGTTTAGTAAGCTGGCTAGCCAGCTGGCTAGGTATGTAGCAAGTCAGTTAAGTCATTAGTCTAGTCAGCTGGTTAGCTAATTAAGTCAGCTTGTTAAGTCTGCTGGCTAGCCAGTTATCTAGCTAGGTAGAGAGCTAGTTATTTCAGATTGCTAGCCAGCTTTATAGCTTGTTAATTCAGCTAGTTAAGATACCTCAGTAGCCAACTAGCTAGGTAGGTAACTAGCTAGTTGAGTCAGCTAGATAACTAACTGGCTAGCTAGTGATGTCAATGAGTTAAGTCAACTGGCTAGCCAACTGGCTAGCTGGTTAAGTCAGCTAGTGTACTAAGCTGTCTAGCCAGCTGGCTAGATAGGTAGCTAGCTAGATAAATCAACTTGCTAGTCAGCAGAATAGTTGTTCAAATCAGCTAGTTAAGTCAGCTGACTAGCCTGCTGGCTACGTAGATAGCTAGCAAGTTAAGTGAGGTGACTAGCCAGCTTGCTAGCTTAAATCAGCTAGGCAAGTCAGCTGGCTAGCCAGCTGGGTAGATAGGTAGACAGCTATTTAAGTCAGTTGGCTAACCAGATGACTAGCTGGTTGAGTCAGCTAGTTAAGACAGCTGGCAACCAGCTGGCTAGCAAGTTAAGTCAGGTAGTTAAGTCAGCTGGCAACAGGCAGGCTAGCTAGTTAAGTCAGCACATTGTCAGTTGGCTATCCAGCTGGTTAGCTAGTTAAAAAGCTAGTAATGTCAGATGGCTAGCCAACTGGCTATCTAGTTATTTTAGCTAGTTAAGTCAGCTGTCCGTCTAGGAAGG
>NW_007175660.1:0-766 GCF_000164805.1 Carlito syrichta
TTAAGTCAGCTACTGAAGTCTGCTACCTAACTAGATAGCTAATTATTAAATCAGCTAGATATAAGCTAGTTAAATAATTAGCCAAATATTGAATTCAGGTAGTTGAGTAAGCTAGCTATCAAAGTAAGTTGGCCAGTTAAGTCAGCTAGCTAAGTAGTTAAGTCTCTTAGCTAAGTCAGCTAGATAAGACATCTTGCTAATTTAGTCAGCTGATTAGGACAGCTAGATAGGTAGTTAGCTAATGGGTTAACTCAGCAGGTTGAGTCAAGTAGTTAGCTAGTCAACTAATGGGTTAAGTCAGCTGATTGAGTCAGCTAGCTATCTAGTTAGCAAACGGGCTGAGTAAGCTGCTTGAGTAGGCTAGCCAGAAAGTTAGCTAATGAGTTAAGTCAGCTGGATGAGTCAGCTAGCTAACTACTTAGCTAGAGTTAAGTCAGCTGGTTGAGTCAGCTAACTAGCTCATTAGCTAATGAGTTAAGTCAGATGATTAAGTCAGCTAGCTAGCATGTTAGATAATGAGTAAGCTAACAAGTTAGCTAGCTGGTTATATTAGCTAGCTAGATAGGCAGCTAACTATTTAAGTCAGCTTGTTAGATATGTAGTTATCTGGTTAGCATACAATTTAACTCAGCCAGCTAGATAGGTAGCTAGTTAGTTAGCTATTAAATCAGCTGGCTAGCTAGGTAGCTAGCTAGTTAAGTCAGCTAGTTAAGTCAGCTGGCTAGGCAGCTGGCTAGCTAGGTAGGGAGCTATTTAAATCATTGGC
>NW_007175661.1:0-832 GCF_000164805.1 Carlito syrichta
AGTTGGTAAACGAGTAAAATAGCTGACTTAACTAGTTGGGCAATGAGTTAGCTAGGTGACAACTTGTTGACTGATGAGTCGGCCGTCTAGCTAACTGGTTTAACACATTGGCTGACTACTTGGCCAACTTGTTAGCTTGGCACCATAGTTATTTTGGGTATTTGGCTGGATAGTTTGCTCACCTAATTTGTCGGCCGACTAGTTGGCCGACTAGTTAGCTGACCTAACTAGTCAGCCATCTATTTAGTTGACCTAGCTCTTCGGCTAAGTTGGCCCACTAGTTGGCCGATTGGTTAGCTGACAACTAGTTGGATGGCTAGTAGGCCAAAAGTTTAGCTGACTTAACTAATCGGCTGGTGAGAAAGCCGACAGGTCAGCTGAATTAACTAGTCTGCTCGCAAGTGAGCCAATGCATGCACTGCCATAACTAGTCAGCCGGATAGTGAGCCTACCAGTGAACTGACTTAACTAGTCGGCTGGCGAGTGAACATACTAGTTACTAGATCTTTTGGCCTGTGAGCAAGCTGACAACTTAGTTGACCTGTTGGCTGTCATGAGAGATGACTAGTTTGCTGACCTCTTGGCAGATGAGCGAGCCTGCTAATTAGCTGAACTAATGGAAAGCAAGGGAGCCCACTAGTTAACTCACCAGCTAGCTGAGTTGTTAGCCAACCAGATAGCTAAGTAACTAGCTGATTTGCTAGCTGAGTTAACTATCTAGTTGACTAGTTGCTGACTAGCTAGCTGACTTAACTAGATAGCTGACTAGCAACCTGACTAGCTAGCTGACTTAACTAGCTACCTGAATATTAGCTGACTTACTACCTCACTT
>NW_007175662.1:0-595 GCF_000164805.1 Carlito syrichta
GCTGACTTAATGATCTAGCTGACAAGCTAGCTGTAGACCTAGCTGACAATTAGCTAGCTGACTAGCAAGCTGACTAGCTAGCTGACTAGCTAGCCTACATGACTAGCTAGCCACCTACCAGGCCAGCCTGCTAACCAGTCATCTGAACTTGCAAGCCACCCAGCTAATCAGCTGGCTAACCAGCTGACTTAACTAGCTGACTTAACTAGATAGTCATCAGGCTAGCCAACTGGCATAACTAGCTATCCACCTAGCTAGCCAGTCTGCTAGCAATCTAACTTCACAAACTGATTTAACTAGCTTTCTACATAGCTAATCAGTAGGCTAGACACTTAAACTAACTAGCTGTCTTAAACTGCTTGCCAGCTGGCTAGTTAGGTCACTAAAGTAGCTGACTTAACTAGTTAACCTGCTGGCTAGCCAGCTGATTTAACTAGCAGACATTACTAGCTAGACATGTGGCTAGCCAGCTGAATAAACTAGCTAGATACCTACGTATCCCGCTGGCTTGCCAGCTGATAAACTACCTAGTTTCCTAGCTAACCAGCTGGGTAGCGAGCTGAGTTAACTAGGTGACTTAAGTAGCTAGCCAGCC
>NW_007175663.1:0-4325 GCF_000164805.1 Carlito syrichta
GGAAAGCATGAGAGAAAGAGAGAGAGAAGAGAGAAAAGAGAAGGGAGGGAGAGAGAGAGAGAACATAGAAGTAGAATGGAATCAGAGTAAAATGTGGAAACACACTAACTGCGAACTCTTGAGGCTTTACTGAAATCACTCACCAGGTCTAGGAGTTTTCTAGTGGAATCTGTAGGGTTTTCTAGATTTAGAATCACATTGTCTGCCAAGAGCGATAGTTTGATGTCCTCTTTTCCTCTCTGGATACATTTTTCTTCTTTCTTTAGCCTGATTGCTCTGGCTAAGACTCCCTCATGACAAAATAACTAACCCAAATGGAGACAGGGGAAGAAGAAAAAAGGAAGAAATGGGACAAAGAAAACAAAGAAGGAACAAAGCGGCAGATTTGAATCCAACCATGACATTAAATAGGAGTGGTCAGAATGCCTTAGTTGAAAGAGATGGCAGTACTGAACGAGAAAGCAGAACCTGATAACATGCTGACTGCAAGAAACCTATTTAAGTAAAGACAAAGACCATCAAAAGCAAAAGATGCAGAAGGATGTACTGTAAAAACAAATTTTTAAAAATCCTAAGTGGCTAAGTCAATATGATAAAAAAAGGCGTGAGGACAAGGAGCAGTACCAGGAACAGACGGAAACAGGCTGCAATGACAGGCCCATCCACCAAGAAAACAGAGGACTCCTCAGTGTGTGTGCCTAACAATCCACCTTTGAAATACAGGAAGCAAAACAGCACACTGAAAGGAGAAACCTACAGCTCACAATCACAATCAGGAGTTTCATACTCCTCTCCAGGATATGAACAACACCACCAACCATCTTGACTTAGCTGACACTTACAAAACACACCCTGCAAAAAAGTGGAACATACATTCTTTTCAAGCATGAATGGAACATTCACCAAGATAGAACACATTACAAATCTCAACAAATTAGCCGGGCTTGGTGGCTCAGCCTGTAATCCTGCACCTTTGGGAGACTGAGGTGAGTGGATTGCCTGAGCCTGCGGGTTCGAGACCCGCCTGGGCAGGCGAGACCTCATCTCTACAATAAATCAAAAAAATTAGCCGGGTGTGGTAGCGTGCACCTGTAGTTCCAGCTACTTGGAAGGCTGAGGCGGAAGGATCACTAAAGCCCAGCAGGTTGAGGCTGCGGTGGCCAGAAGTGGCCACTGCACTCCAGTCTGGGCGATATAGTGAGAATCCAACTCAAAAAAACCCCCAAAAAACAAAACAAACAAAACAAAGATAAACAAATCTCAACAAATTAAGATGACTGAAACCATACAAAGTATGCTCTCTAAACACAATGGAGTTTGGCTAGAAATCATAAAAGAGCCTTTCTGAGGAGTCGGCAAGATGGTGGAAGTGGAGAAGAAGAGGACCTTCCACAAGGTCACCTACCTCAGTGTGGACCTGGACCAGCTGCTAGACATGTCCTATGAGCAGCTGATGCATGCGGCAGCAGTGGCAGCTGAACTGAGGTCTGCAGTGGAAGCAGCACTCACCGTGTAAGCAGATGCACAAGACCAAGAAAAAGGCGCCCCCCATACCGCCAAGAGAGCCCAGTGTGAAGATGCACCTGCATGACATGATCATCCTGCCCTAGACGGCGGGCAGCATGGTAGGCATGTGCAATGGCAAGACCTTCCACCAGGTGGAGAACAAGCTGGAGATAATTGGCCATTATCTAGGCAAGTTCTCCATCAATTACAAGTCTGTGAAGCATGGCCGGCCAGCACTGGTACCACCCACTCCTCCCACTTCATCCCACTCAAGTAGTTGCTGCCAATAAAGACATGTCTGTTCAGTCCAAAAAAACAAACAAAAAAAGGAATCATAAAAGAAAGATAACTGAATAGCCTTCAAGTATTTTGAAATTAAATTCTCACTTATCAATAACTCTTGGATCAAATAAATCACAAGGGAAGTTCAAATACATTTTGAATGAAATAAAACATAAGCAGTGCTTAAAGAGAACTATGTCAGGGTAAGGTCTCAAGTAAATGATCCAGGTTTTCACCTTGAGAAACTAAAAAACTAAAAGAGAAATTAAATCCAAAGTAAAATAATACTAATAATAAACTGCAGAAGGCAATTAAACTGATATCATAGAAACACTAGAGAAAGACCATAAAATCACATGCTGGTTCTTTGAAGAGAGCAGTAAGAGTGATAAAACTAATTTAATCAGACTAATCTAGAAAATAAAAGAAAATACAAAGAAATAATATCAAAAATAGAAACATCACTTCAGATTACATAGATGTCACAAGTATAATACGGTAATACTGTAAACAACTTTGTGCTGATAAATTTGCAAGTTTAAATGACATAAACAACCAGCAAGTCAAGGCTGCGATGGCTGGGAGTGGCCACTGCACTCCAGTCTGGGCAACAGAGTGAGACTCCGAATCAAAAAAATAAAATAAAATAAAAATAAAAAAGACACAAACTGTCAATGGTCACCCAAGAAAAAATAACCTGTGTCCATTTAAAAAATTAAATTCATAGTTAGAAATCTTCCCATAAAGAGATTCACTGGTGACTTCTACCAAACAATTGAAAGAGAAATAATACCAATTGTACCAAACTCTTCTAGAAAATAAAGGAGGAGGAGGTCAGGTAGCTCATACCTGTAATCCCAGCACTTTGGGAGGCTGTGAAGAGAGGACTGTCTAAGCCCACAAGCTTGAGACCAGTCTGGGCAACATGGCGAGACCTTATCTCTACAATAAATTTTAAAAATTAGCTAGACATGGTGGTGCATGCCTGTAGTCCTGCTACTTGGGAGGCTGAGGCGAAAGGATCGCCTGGGTCCAGGAGGTGAGGCTGCAGTGGACATGATCATTGTGATCGTGCCACTGCACTCCAGTCTGGGTGACAGAGTGAGACCCTGACTAAAACCAAATAAATAAATAAAAGGAGAAAGTGTTTCCCTACCCACTCCACTAGATCTGGTAAGAAACCAGGAAAAAACCATCCCAAGGAAAGCAAACTACAGGCTAGCATTTCCTATGGGCATAGATGAAGAGTCTTAACAGAACCTGAGAAATGGAACATAAATGTATGAGAAGGAGATTAAACAGGTTTCCTTGGGGTATGAGGAATGCAAAGTTAACTCATCATTTGAAAATCAACTGATGTAATTTACCACAGAAGCAGACAGAAAAAGGAAAGAAGTAAAGAGATGTACAAAAAGCATTTGGCAAAATTCCACACCCACTCATGTTTAGAATCCCCAGCAATCAGGAATGGAAATTCCCTCAACATGAAAGCAATCTACAAAAAGCTTACACTTAATGATAAAGACTGAATGCTCCTCCTGAGATGAAGTCCATGGCAACGATGCCTGTCTTTACCACTTATATTTATCATTATACCAGAGGTCTTAATGCAATAAGGCAAAAAAGCCACAGAGAGTGAAAAGAAAAAAAAAAAACAAACTATCAGTTCATGCTAAAATTTGTATGTCTTTCAGCAACCTTATGTTTAATTGTTTTTTGGGAGAGACATTACAAATTTAATAACCTAAAAATGCATTTTGATGAAGAAATGTTCAACCTCACTAATCATCAGGGAGATGCAAATCAAAACCACACTGAGAAACCACCTAACTCCAGCCAGAGTGACAATTATCAACAACTCAAAAAATAACAGCTGCTGGAGAGGGTGTGGGAAAAAGGGAACACTTCTACACTGTTGGTGGGAGTGTAAACTAGTGCAACCTCTGTGGAAAGCAGTGTGGCGATTCCTAAAAGCTTTAAAAAATTGACCTTCCATATGACCCTGCAATCCCCCTACTGGGAATATTCCCTGAAGAACACAAATCACTCTATAAAAAAGATACCTGCACACGTATGTTTATCGCAGCGTTGTTCACAATAGCAAGAACCTGGAAACAACCATGCTGCCCATCAAAAGAGGACTGGATTAAAAAAATGTGGTACATATTCCCGATGGAATACTATGCAGCCATAAAAAAGAACAAAATCATGAATTTCGCTGCAACCTGGATGGAACTAGAGTCTATAATACTGAGTGACCTTTCACAAAAACAAAAATCCGAATATCACATGTTCTCACTCATATAATGGACCTTGAACATCCAATGCAATACTATGAGAAAATGAAGGATGGT
Source organism: Carlito syrichta (assembly GCF_000164805.1). Lineage (NCBI taxonomy): Eukaryota > Metazoa > Chordata > Mammalia > Primates > Tarsiidae > Carlito > Carlito syrichta. The sequence goes on from NW_007175663.1 coordinate 4,143, forward strand.
ACTGGGAAACTATGGGGGGGAGGGGGATGGGATTAACAGTAGCAAATATTTGTCGGGGGATGGGAAAACACTTTTTATTTACAGGGTGCCTGAATGAAACGTCATTGTACACCTACCCTTAACTGTACCCCACAAAACCATAATAAAAAATACTGATTAATGAAAAAAAAAAAAAAAAAAAAA
>NW_007175664.1:0-3942 GCF_000164805.1 Carlito syrichta
AAACTAGTGCAACCTCTGTGGAAAGCAGTGTGGCGATTCCTAAAAGCTCTAAAAATTGACCTTCCGTATGACCCTGCAATCCCCCTACTGGGAATATACCCTGAAGAACACAAATCACTCTATAAAAAAGATACCTGCACACGTATGTTTATCGCAGCATTGTTCACAATAGCAAGAACCTGGAAACAACCATGCTGCCCATCAAAAGAGGACTGGATTAAAAAAATGTGGTACATATACACGATGGAATACTACGCAGCCATAAAAAAGAACAAAATCATGAATTTCGCTGCAACCTGGATGGAACTAGAGTCTATAATACTGAGTGACCTCTCACAAAAACAAATCCGAATATCACATGTTCTCACTCATATAATGGACCTTGAACATCCAATGCAATACTATGAGAAAATGACGGATGGTACTGGGAAACTATGGGGGGGAGGGGGATGGGATTAACAGTAGCAAATATCTGTCGGGGGATGGGAAAACACTTCTTATCTACAGGGTGCCTGAATGAAACGTCATTGTACACCTACCCTTAACTGTACCCCACAAAACCATAATAAAAACTACTGATTAATGAAAAAAATAAAAAAAAAAAATAAAATGGGGAAAATATTAAAAAAAAAAAAAAAGCTAGTTACATCAGATGTGTAGACAGGTGGCTTGCTAGTTATTTCAGCTAGTTCATTCAGCTGCATATCTAGGTAGCTAGTGAGTCAATTCAGCTAGATATCAGCTAGTTTGCTAGTTAAGTCAGCTAATTAAGTCAGTTAGCTATATGATAGCTACTGAGGGAGCTAGCTAGTTAAAGCAGCTAGTTAAGTCAGCTGACTAGGTAGGTAGCTAGCTAGTTATGTCAGTTATTTAGTTAAGCTGGCTAGCTAAAGTCATCTTGCTAAGTCAGCTCGCTGGCCAGCAGGTTAGCTAGGTGGTTAGGTAGTTAATTCTGCAGGCAAGCCAGTAGACTATGTAAGTAGGTAGCTAGTTAAGTCAGCTGGCTAGCCATCAGGCCTCTAGTTATGTCAGCTAGTTAAGTCAGCTGACTATCCATCTGTCTGTCTACATAGCTAGCTAGTTAAGTATGCTTGCTAGACAGCTGGCTTCTTCTTTAAGCCATTTAGTCTAGCCTGATGGCTAGTTACATAGCTAGGCAATTAAGTCAGCTGGAAAACCAGCTGGCTAGCTAGTTAAGTCAGCCTGCTAGCCAGCTTGCCAGCTAGGTAACTAACTACTTATGTCAACTGTTTAGCCATCTGACTAGATAGTTAATCATCTAGATAAGTCAGCTGACTAGTCCGCTGGCTAGCTAGGTAGCTTGCTATTTTAGGCAGCTGACTAGACAGCTGGCTAGTTAGATAAGTCACCAAGTTAATTCAGCTGCATTACCACCTGGCTACCTATGTATCAAGCTACTTAATTCAATTGGCTAGAAAGCAAGTCAGCTAGTTAAGACAGCTAGTTAACTCAGCTGGCTAGCCAGCTCGCTAGTTAGGTAGTGACATAGTTAAGTGAGTTGACTGGCCAGATGGCTAGCTAATTAAGTCAGCTAGTTAAGTCAGCTGGCTATCTCGGTGGTAAGAGAGGTAGAGAGCTAGTTATGTCAGCTGGCTAGCCAGTTGGATAACTACCTAGTCAGCTAGTTTAGTCACCTGACTGGCCAACTCCTTAGCTCGTTAATCAAGTAGTTAATTCAGCCTTCTTAACAGCTTCCTAGCTCGTTTAGTCACCTCATTAAGTCAGTTGGCTAGGTTGCTCGCTTGCTAGTCAAAAAGCTAATCAATTCAGATGACTAGACAGCTGTCTAGCTACATATTTCAGCTAGATAAATCAGTGGCTAGCTAGGTAGCTAGTTAGTTAAATCAGCTTTTTATGTCAGCTGGCTACCTAGTTAAGTCAACTATTTGAGTCGTCTAGATAGGTAGATAGCTAGCTAGGTAGCTAGCTAGATAGCTAGCTAGGTAACTAGCTAGTTATTTCAGGTGGTTAATTCAGCTGGCTATTTAGGAAACTAGCTTGTTAAGTCAGCTAGGTAAGTGAACTGGTTAGCAAGTTAGTCAGCTTGTTAAGTCAGCTGGCTAGCCAGCTGCCTATGTGTGTAGTTAGCTAGTTAAGTCAGCTGGCTAGCTAGCTGGTGAGCTAGGTAACTAGGTTGTTAAGTCAGCTGGCAAGCCAGCGGGATACATAGGTAGCTAGCTATTAAGTTTAGCTGGCTAGCCACCTGGCTAGCTAAAGATGTCAGCTAGTTAAGTAAGCTGGCTAGCCAGTTGGCTAACTAGTTAAATAAGGTAGTTGAGTCAGCTGCCTAGCCAGCTGGCTAGCTGGTTAAGTCAGCTGGTTAATTCAAGTGGTTAGCCAACTGGCTAGCTAGGTAGCTATATAGTTAATTTAGCTGTCTAGGCAGTTGGTTAGTTGGTTAATTCAGTTAGTTAAGTCAGCTGGCTAGCCACCTTGAGAAGTAGGTAGTTCGCTAATTAAGTCATCTGGCTAGCCGGCTGGCTAGCTAGTTAAGTCAGCATGTTAAGTGACCTGGCTAACCAGCTGTCTAGATAGGTGGCTAACTAGTTAAGCCAGCTTTCTAGTCAGATGGCTATCTACTTAAGTCAGCTAGTTAAGTTAGCTGGTTAGCCAGCTGGCTAGCTAGGTCTCTGGCAAGTAAAGCCGACTGGTTAGCAGGCTGGTTAGGTGGGTGGCCAGCTAGTTCAGCTGGCTGGCTAGTTGGGTGGTGAGCATGGGGGCTGGCTTGTTAAACCAGCTGGCTGTCCGACTGTCCAGTCAGCCACCTGACTATTTAAGCGAGCTGGGTAGCCTGCTGGCCAGCCCAGTAGTTAAATAGCTGGCTGTCTAGCCAGCTACCCAGCCAGTTAGCTAGCTAGGTAAGCCAGTTGGCTAGCCATCTAACCACCAGGTAGCTAGCTAATTATGTCAGCTTGCTAGCCAGCTAGCCCACCAACTACCTAGTCAGCTAGTTTACTCAGCTAGCTAGCCATTTAGCTAGTTAAGTCAGTTAGCTACTCAGCTAAATATTCAGCTAGCTAGTTAAGTCAACTAGCTAATCAGGTTGCTACTCAGCTAACCAGTTCAGTCAGCTAGCTAGTCAACTAGATTGTCAGCTATATATTAAGTCAGCTAGCTAGCTAACTATCCAGTTAGCTAGTTAGTTAAGTCAACTAGCTAGACAGCTAGATAGCTTGTTTGCTAGCAAGTTATGTCAACTAGAGAGCCAGCTAGCCAGTCAGCTAGCTAGTTATGTCAGCTAGCAAATCAGTTAATTACTTAGCTAACTAATCAGCTAGCCACTCAACCAGCCGATCAGATAATTAGTGGGCTCACTCACTTTCCATCAGATCAGCTATCTATTCGGCTCGCTTGCCTGCCAACCGGTCAGCAAATTAGTCAGCTCACTCCCCTGCCAACAGGTCAATTACTTGTCAGCTCACTTCAGGCCAACATGTCAGCTAACTAATCAGCTTGCTCACAAGCAGACATGTTAAGTCAGTTCACTGGTTGGCTAGCGCGCTGGCTGACTAGTTAAGGCAGCTCACCCATCAGCTTACTTGATGGCTGACTAGTTAAGTCGGTTCATCAGTCAGCTCAATCACTGGTTGACTAGTTAAGTCTTCTGACCAGTCAGCTCACTCGCCAGCCGAATGGTTAATTCAGCTGACCTGTCGGCTCACTCGCCAGTCGACTAGTTAAGTCTGCTGACCAGTCGGCCCACTCACCAGCCAACTAGTTAATTCAGTTGACCAGTCGACTAACTCTCCTGCCGACTAGTTAAGTCAGCTAAGCGGTCAGCCGACTAGCCAGTCAACTAGTTATTTTGGCTAACCAAATGGCCAACTAGGCTGCCAACTTATCAACTGAGAATTTAACTCTGCTAACTAGGAGGCCGAATAGTTAGACCACCCAACTAGTCAGCCAAATAGTCGGCCAACT
>NW_007175665.1:0-868 GCF_000164805.1 Carlito syrichta
CAGACAGGAAGGGGGCATGAGGGCCGAGGTCAGACATGGAGGTGGAGACAGAGGTTGAGTCCAGACACGGCCAAGGAGAGCCCCAAAGGGCATCGCTGTTCCATCATATATTCCCCTGTGCTCAATGTGGATTAAAAACCACAAACCACAGGGCCAGCGTCATTGCCTCTTGCTTGTTCACCTCCTCCAGAAATACAAAAAACAGGACTCCCCACGTGTCTTACTGACTTTGGCTCACGCCTCTGTTTCCTAAGACCGGCTGGATGTCCAGTGCCAGCATACACTGCACTGTGCATCTGAGACCACAGAGAGATGCTCTCCCTGTGCCCCCCAGAGCCTGACCATCACCCCCTGCCACTGACAATCCCCACCCCACCTCCCCTGCTGAGACATCACCAGGTCAGAGTGCCTCACAGCGTTCTGAGACCAGAAGAGGTCCATACGCAGATGCTCTGAGCTCCAATCCTACCAGGGTTACAGTTTGGAAACAGCAGCCACTCAGCAAGGAGGAGCAGATCTGGAACACAGTGGGGTGGACTGCCACAGTGGAGGTGTGAGATGTACACCCCAGAAGCGTCTCCAGCTTGGTTCCTAGCAGGCAGGCACAGGGCCCCAAGGGACACACTCGAAAGCAGTTACCTCCTAGCCACTCCAGGCAGGGTTACAGGAACCATCTTGTATCTCTGGCTACACAAAGGAGTCATCCCCACAGGGGACTGCATGCGGGAACAATATCTGCTTTGTGGTCAAGAGCTCACACTTGTGGGATTTCTGGCCTCAGCCTCCAGGAGTTTTGTTTCTCTTGAAAAAAGTGAAGAGAAGAGGTCTTCACACAGTTCCAGAAACCCCTAGGAAGGCATTCCTCTTG
>NW_007175666.1:0-541 GCF_000164805.1 Carlito syrichta
CATTTCATTTCATCATTTCATTTCATGTCATCTCATCGTTTCATCTCATCTCATCATTTCATCTCATTTCATTTCATTATTTCATTTTATTTCAGTTGGGCATTTCATTTCATCATGTCATTTCATCTCATCTCATCATCTCACCTCATTTCATTTCATCATTTCATTTCATCTCATCTCATTTCATCATTTCATCTCATCTCATCTCATTTCATCTTTCATCATTTCATCTCATTTCATTTCATTTCTTCATTTCATTTCATTTCTTCATTTCACTTCATTTCATCATTTCATTCTTTCATCTCATGTCATCTCATCTCATTCATTCATTTTATTTCATCATGTCATTTCATCTCATCTCATTTCATCATTTCATCTCATTTCATCTCATTCATCATTTCATCTCATTTCATTTCTTCATTTCATTTCATCATTTCATTTCATCTCATCTCATCACCTCATCTCATCTCATTTCATCATTTCATCTCATCTCATCTCATCATTGGGATCTCATTTCATCTCATTTCATTTCATTATTTCA
>NW_007175667.1:0-794 GCF_000164805.1 Carlito syrichta
GACTATAAATGCAAAATAAACTCTTGTAACTCTGGAAATCCTACTATCTTGCTAGGTCAACTTGCTTTCTGATTTTAAAGAACCAGTGTTTATACCTAATTCTCTCCTGTCAAACACATAACATTGCCTACTCTGCATGTCTTCTACATGCTAAAGGTACAGTTATTTTAGTAAAGGGGAAAATAATAGAGGACCACCCATTCTTTTATTAACTTTTGTATTTACTCTGTCTTTTTAATCTATTGTGAAACTTGGCCTCCCTCTGCCCAAAGTCAAATCTTTCACTTGTATGTGGGATCTCACTTTATCACAGCTACTTAAAGACTTGACTCCTATAAATATTTATCTTTTTTTCTCTTTTGTTACCAAATTTTGTGAATTACTTTGCTTTTTATTCTTCTCCATATCCTCCCATTATTTATTCTTTGTGAAATATCATAGAACTTTTTATTTATGTATTTAATTTTAAAATTTTATTTTATTATAGAGATGTGGGGTACAAGTGAGGATTAACTACATAAGTAGGCTGCATGCAGGTGAAGTCTGGGCTTCTAACTGGCCCTCACTCCCCCTTATAGTGGACCTGATATCATTTGTGTTGTTATGTGCCCCTCTTCCTTCTCTCCCTTTCCTAGCAGTGTCCAGCAACTGAAGATCCATCACCTGTGCTAATGTGACTATTATAACTTATTTATTGATAGAAGAGAGTCACAAAATACAATACTCATTTCCACACCACAAAATAAGCAAAATTAATAATTTTTCACGTTGATACAGAGCTCTCCTTAAAAGAG
>NW_007175668.1:0-406 GCF_000164805.1 Carlito syrichta
TGAACATAATCAGGTTGATAAGTTGTTAAACACAACATTAGTATTTAGCAAGACTCCAAGCTTAAATATTCAAATGTTAATGATATGGGGGTGGGATCAGCAGTTGAGGAAAACTGCCAGGGGATGGAGGGGCATACCTCATCAACAAGTATACCTGCATAATCTACATTTGTATACCTAACCCTGAATTGTACCCCACATCTTTAAATAAAAAAATTTAATGATACAACCCAAAACCACTTAGCATAATAGGAACCAGAAAGATTTTATTTTATTTTTTATTTTTATTTTTATTTTTTTAATATATTTTTTTATATTTTTTTTATTGTGAAGTTGCTGGGTACAGGTAAGGGTTAGGTATACAATTGCGTTTCATTCAGGCACCCTGTTGATATGGGGTGTTTCC
>NW_007175669.1:0-368 GCF_000164805.1 Carlito syrichta
TCATTCCAACCCACAGCATTTATTTCCATTCCATTCATTTATTCTGCATTCCATTCCATTCCATTACTCTCCACTCTTGTCCATTCCATTCCATCCCTCTCCATTCCATTCTCTTCAATCCCATTCGTCTCCATTCCTTTCCATTCCATTAGATTACTCTCCATTGCATTTCATTCCATCCCATTTATCTCCATTCCTTTCTTTTCCCCTCCATACCATTCCATTCCATTTCCTTCCCCTCCATTACACTCCTCTCCATTCCTTTCCATTCCATTCCATTCCATCCATTCCATTCCATTATATCCATCCCATTTCATTCCATTCCATTCCTCTCCTTTCTATTCCTCCAATCCATTCCTCTCCACTCC
>NW_007175670.1:0-891 GCF_000164805.1 Carlito syrichta
TTTGTTAGCTTTTCTACTACTTGCAGCCAAAAAGTCCATGTGAAAGACATCATTTCATCTCTGTTTTTTCTGCCTCATTCACTAACAGGAAATCAACTGTCCAAAGCCAACGTTACTCCCAGCTAGCCTATTCTGCCTTCTATGCTATGCTCGGTGTTTTCAAGTCAACCTTTTGTTACCTCTCTATTACTCTGTGCTCTCTGTCTCAGGGCTTGGGTACTCTGTGCTCTCTGTCTCAGGGCTTGGGTCATTACGTGAAGTTTTGAAAGCACTGTCCAGAAATATGTTCATCTTTATTAAGTGATGGCTGAAGAATAATATTTTATTGGCTGACCCCATCAAATGTTGGATAATAAAAGTCCCTCTGTTGACAACTGTTTTTAACCTGCTGACCTTTAGAAGCAAAAATTAATTATTAGTGCAGCTTATCATCTTGGGAATAACTACAGTAATTTCACTATGTATATTTCCCCCTGCTCTTGGGAATAAACTTTCCTGTTATGAAATAATATTTCTTTTGTACCAGGAATCTAATATTTACCACTTAAAAGTAAGGCACTTAAAGATATGTAAGGAATTTTAATTTAACATTTTAAGGTGTTTTATCGAATATTTTCGTCTATTATTTGAAGATTATCACTTAATAATGTAAGGAATTTTAAGGCATTCTTTACAGAGGAGACTCATATGGGCTTTTCTGTCTGTATTTTAAAGGTAATTTTAAGATGCCAAGGTTTCTCTAGAGTGACATGTCCAAAGAAAGAGTACTCAAATGTTCCCTATAGAAAATGGTGGAGTAAGTTGAAAGCCTGTTCAGACTCATTTATCATATGACGTGCTTTACTAAGTTTGGCTTTAACACCTTAGGTTCCTTGTTGCCATTCTTACACT
>NW_007175671.1:0-534 GCF_000164805.1 Carlito syrichta
ATACCACTACTCAACATTCCTTTCTATTAGTCTCCATTACATTTCATTCCATTTTATTTCGTTCCTTTCCATTCCATTCCATTCCATTCCATTCCATTCTATTCCATTCACATCCATATCATTTCATTACATTCCTATCCATTCCATTCCATTTCATGACTCTCATTTCATTTCCATTCCATTCTTCTCCATTCCACTCCTCTCAATTCTTCTCCATTCCAATCAATTCCTTTCCAATCCTTTCCTCTCCTTTCAAATCCTTTCCTTTCCATTCCATTCCCTTCTAATTCATTAAATTGCATTACTTTGCATTCGATTCCATTCCATTCCAAACATTTCAATTCCCTTGAATTTCATTCAATTCCATTCCATTCCTTTCCATTCCATTCCTCTCCACTCCATTCCATTCCTTTCCACTGTTCTCTCTTCTTTTCCATTAAATACCATTCTTCTCCATTCCATTCCATTTCATTGCATACATCTCCACTCCATTGTACTCCTATCCATTCCATTCTATTCCACTTCATTCGATTC
>NW_007175672.1:0-618 GCF_000164805.1 Carlito syrichta
TTTCCTTTCCATTCCATTCCCTTCTAATTCATTAAATTGCATTACTTTGCATTCGATTCCATTCCATTCCAAACATTTCAATTCCCTTGAATTTCATTCAATTCCATTCCATTCCTATCCATTCCATTCCTCTCCACTCCATTCCATTCCTTTCCACTGTTCTCTCTTCTTTTCCATTAAATACCATTCTTCTCCATTCCATTCCATTTCATTGCATACATCTCCACTCCATTGTACTCCTATCCATTCCATTCTATTCCACTTCATTCGATTCGATTCCATTCCATTTCACAACACTCCTTTATATTCAACTCCATTCCATTCCATTTCTGTCCATTTCAATCCATTCCATTCCATTCCGTTCCATTCTACTCCACTCCACTTTTTTCCATTCCATTCCATTCATTCCATTCCACTCCATTATATTCCCTTCATCTTCATTCCACTGCATTCCGCTCCATTCCAGTGCATTCCATACCATTCCTCTCCATTCTTCTCCATTCCCTGCCTCTCAATTTCATTCCATTTCACTCGATTCCATTCCGATCCATTCTCTTTCATTCCTTTACTCTCCAATCCATTTCATACCATTCCACTCCATTTCATTCCATTCTATTC
>NW_007175673.1:0-3875 GCF_000164805.1 Carlito syrichta
CCTTACTCAATTATATGACTAACTAGTGAGCCAGCTGGCTAGCCAGCCGACATAACTAGGTCTCTACCTAGCTAGCTAGGTGGCTAGCCAGCTGTTAACTAGCTGACTTATTTAGCTGGCAATCTGACTAGCCAACTGAGTTAACTATCTCATTGGCTAGCTAGTCATCTGGCTAGCCACCTGACTTAATAGCTGACATATAGCTTGCCTGATTGCTAGTCAGCTGACTTAACTAGCTTGCTAAATAGCTAGCCAGCTAGCTAGCCAGCTGACTTAACTAGCTAGCCAGTTGTCTAGACAACTGACTTAATTATCTAGTTTCCTAGCTAGCCAATTGTCAAGCCAGCTGACTTAACTAGGTGACATACCTAGCTAGCCAGCTGGCTAGCATTCTGACATAACTGCCTAGCTACCTAGCTAGCCAGCTGGATAGTGACCTGACTTAACTAGGTTGTTTAACTAGCTAAATAACTGGCTAGCCAGGTAACTTAACTAGCTAGCTACCCAGCTAGGCAGCTGGCTAGGCAGCTGACTTAACTCACTGACTTAACATGCTAGCAACCTGACAACTAGCTGATTTAACCAGCTAGCTACCTAACTAGTCAGCTGTCATAGCTAGCTGGCTTAACTAGCTAGCTACCTAGCTAGCTATCTAGCTTGCCAGTTGACTTAACTAACTGACTTAACTAGCTAACTAACTGATATGACTAGCTGACTTATATAGCTAGCTTCCCTAGCTAGCCAGCTCACTCAACTAGCTGACTTAACTAGTTAGCCAGCTGGTGAGCCAGCTGACTTAACTAGTAGACATTACTAGCTGGACATGTGGCTAGTCAGCTGACTGAGCTAGCTAGATACCTATGTATCCCGCTGGCTTGCCAGCTGATTAACTACCTAGCTTCCTAGCTAACCAGCTGGGTAGTGAGCTGAGTTAACTAGGTGACTTAAGTAGCTAGCCAGCCGGCAAGCCAGCTGACTTAAATAACTAGCTAGCCAAGCTAGGCAGGTGGCTAGCCAGCTGACTTAACTAGCTGACTTAACTAGCTAGCCAGCTGATGTAACTAGCTGACTCAATTAGCTAGCTACCTAGCAAACCAGCTGACTTTACTAGCTGAAATAACTAGTTAGCTTCCTAGCTAGCTATCTAGCAAGCAAGTCGACTTAACAAGCTGACTTAACTGGCTGGCTACCTAGCTAACCAGTTGACATTACTAGCTGAAATAACTAGCCAGACAGCTGTCTAACCATCTGAATTAACTAGCTTTTTAACTAGCCATCAAGCTGAGAAGCCACCTGACTTAATGAGGTGACTTAAGTAGCTAGCCAGCTGGTTAGCCAGCTGACTTAACTACTTGATTAAGGAGCTAGACAGCTGGACAGTCAGGTGACTAAACTAGCTGGCATTACTAGTTATCCTGCTAGCTAGCCAGCTGACTTAACTAGCTCTCTACCTCTCTAGCCATCTGGATTGCCAGCTTTCTGAGCTAGCTGACTTAATTAGCTAGCCAGACGGCTAGCCAACATACTTAACTAGGTCACTACCTAGCTAGCCAGCTGGCTAGCCAGCTGACGTAACTAGCTGTTTTAACTATCTGGCCTGCTTTCTAGCCAGTTGAATTAACTAACTTGCTACATAGCTAGCCAGCTGGCTATCCCGCTGAATTAACTAGGTGACTTAACTTGCAAGAAAGCTGTCTCTCAAGCTCACATTACTGGCAAGCTACCTACCTTGTCAGCTGACTAGACAGCTGGTCACTTAACTATCTAGCAAGCTGGCTAGACAGCTGACATAACTAGCTAGCTACCTAGCTAGCCAGCTGGCTTACCAGCTGACTTAACTAGCTGAATTAACTAGCTAGCCAGCTGGCTAGCCAGCTGAATTATTTGCCTACCTACCTAGCTAGCCAGCAGACTAGCCAGCTGACTTAACTAGCTGTCTTAACGAAGTAGCCAGCTGGCTAGTCAGCAGACTTAACTAACTAGCTACCTAGCTAGACAGGTGAATAGCCAGCTGACTTATCTAGCTGACATAACTAGACACCTGATGGCTAGCCAGCAGACTTAAAGAGCTACATACCTTCATAGCCCGCTAGCTTGCCACCTGACTTAACTACCTAACAACCTAGCTAATCTGCTGTCCAGCGTGCTGATTTAACTAGGTGACTTAACTGGGTAGGTAGCTGGCTAGCCAGCTGACTTAACTAGCTAGCTATCCTGCTAGGCAACTGGCTAGCCAACTGACTTAACTTGCAGACTTAACTAGCTAGCAAGCAGTTAACTAGCTGACTTAAATAGACAGCAACTTAGCTACCCAGCTGACTTAACTAGCTGTTTTAACTAGCTAGCTACCTAGCTAACTATCATGTAGCTAGCTGACTTAACTAGCTGACTTATCTATCTAGCTAGCTGACATATCTAGCTGACTTAACTATCAAGTTTCCTAGCTAGCCAGATAAATTAACTAACTGAAACAACTACGAGCCAGCAGGTTTCCCATCTGATGTAACTAGCTTTTTAACCAGCTAGCCAGCTGGCTAGACAACTGACTTAATGAGATGAATTAACTAGCTAGCCTGCTAGTTAGCCAGCTGACTAAACTAGCTGACTTAACTGGCTGTCCAGCTGGGTAGCCAGCTGACTTAATTGCCTGCTACATATGTAGCCAGCAGCCTAGCCAGCTGATTTAACCAGCTGACTTAACGAAGTAGCCAGCTGGCTAGACAGCAGACTTAAATAGCTATCTACCTGGCTAGGCAGCTGGACAGACAGCTGACTTATCTAGCTGACATAACTAGATAGTTTGATGGCTAGCCAGCTGACAAAATTATCTACCTACCTACACAATCCGCTGCCTTACCAGCTGAATTAACTACCTACCTACCTAGCTAACCTGCTGTCCAGCGTGTTCACTTAACTCGGTTACTTAACTAGGTAGCCAGTTGGCTAGGCAGCTGCCTTAACTAGCCAGCTGACTGGCAAGTCAGCTGACTTATTAACTGACTTAACTAGCTAGCCAGCTGCCTTATCTAGCTGACTTAACTAGCTAGCTACCTAGCTAGCCAGCTGACTTAACTAGCTGACTTAACTATCTAGCTACCTAGCTGAAAAGCTGGCTGGCCAGATGACTTAACTAGCTGACTTAACCTGCTAGTTATCGGGCTGGCAGGATGACTTAACTAGCTAGCCAGCTGTCTGGCCAGCTGAATTAACTAGCTGTCTTAACCAGCTAGCCAGTTGGACAGCCAGCTGACTTAACTAGCTAGCTACCTACCTGGCCAGCTGGGAAGCCAAGTGAATTAATGAGCTCACTTAACTAGCTATCCCACTTACTAACCAGCTGACTTAACTAGCCTGCTACCTAGCTAGCCTGCTGGCTAGCCAACTGACTTAACTAGCTCTCTACCAAGCTAGCTAGCTGGCTAGCCAGCTGAATTAACTATCTCGCTACCTAGCTAGTCTGCTGTCAATCCACCTGACATAACTAGCTGACTTACATAGCTGACCTGATTGTTAGTCAGCTGAATTAACTAGCTTGCTATATAGCTAGCCAACTGGCTACTTAACTATCTATCCAGCAGGCTAGACAGCTGAATTAACTATCTAGCTACCTGGCTAGCCAGCTGTCAAGTCAGCTGACTTAACTAGGTTGCAAAACTAGCTAGCCAACTGGCTAGCAGGCGGATTTAACTGCCTAGCTACCTAGCTAGCCAGCTGGATAGCCAGCTGACTTAACTAGCTAGCTACCTACATAGCCTGCTCATTTGCCAGCTGACTTAGCTACCTAGCTAACCAGCTGACTAGTGAACTGACTTAGCTAGGTTGTTTAACTAGCTACCTAACTGGCTAGACACCTGATTTAACTAACTAGCTACTTA
>NW_007175674.1:0-937 GCF_000164805.1 Carlito syrichta
CAGGTGACTAAACTAGCTGGCATTACTAGTTATCCTGCTAGCAAGAGAGCGACTTAACTAGCTCTCTACCTCTCTAGCCATCTGGATTGCCAGCTTTCTGAGCTAGCTGACTTAATTAGCTAGCCAGACGGCTAGCCAACATACTTAACTAGGTCACTACCTAGCTAGCCAGCTGGCTAGCCAGCTGACGTAACTAGCTGTTTTAACTATCTGGCCTGCTTTCTAGCCAGTTGAATTAACTAACTTGCTACATAGCTAGCCAGCTGGCTATCCCGCTGAATTAACTAGGTGACTTAACTTGCAAGAAAGCTGTCTCTCAAGCTCACATTACTGGCAAGCTACCTACCTTGTCAGCTGACTAGACAGCTGGTCACTTAACTATCTAGCAAGCTGGCTAGACAGCTGACATAACTAGCTAGCTACCTAGCTAGCCAGCTGGCTTACCAGCTGACTTAACTAGCTGAATTAACTAGCTAGCCAGCTGGCTAGCCAGCTGAATTATTTGCCTACCTACCTAGCTAGCCAGCAGACTAGCCAGCTGACTTAACTAGCTGTCTTAACGAAGTAGCCAGCTGGCTAGTCAGCAGACTTAACTAACTAGCTACCTAGCTAGACAGGTGAATAGCCAGCTGACTTATCTAGCTGACATAACTAGACACCTGATGGCTAGCCAGCAGACTTAAAGAGCTACATACCTTCATAGCCCGCTAGCTTGCCACCTGACTTAACTACCTAACAACCTAGCTAATCTGCTGTCCAGCGTGCTGATTTAACTAGGTGACTTAACTAGGTAGGTAGCTGGCTAGCCAGCTGACTTAACTAGCTAGCTATCCTGCTAGGCAACTGGCTAGCCAACTGACTTAACTTGCAGACTTAACTAGCTAGCAAGCAGTTAACTAGCTGACTTAAATAGACAGCAACTTAGCTACCCAGCTGA
>NW_007175675.1:0-1007 GCF_000164805.1 Carlito syrichta
ACACAGGCATGAAAAAATCTTAGCAAAAACCAAGTTCAATTGAACACTACATTTTTGCCTATTGTTAGAAAGAGCAATTGAATTGATTTTGGCCTTTTCTATATTCATTAGTAGAGGGGTATAGGTTTCTTAATTACATTCTCTAATTTTGCAATCATATAACCTTTAGTTTTTAATGGAGGAAGCCTACTAAGATCATAATAAAATTGTTCTTTTTATGCTTACTGTCTCGCTAAAGAAACTAAATCTCTGGCATCTAGGTGAAGGTAAATATTAAGTTAATTATCAGGGTATTATATTTTAACCTCATTTTAGCATAGTTGTATGTATTTCCAAAAAAGTAGCTTGTTTTACTTCTTTTATCGCAGTACATGAGGTCATATCATGGTAAGCATGAATTTGGTTTTGATAACAATTTGGTTTTCTACATGCAACCATGTTAATGTACATTATTCATTTTTCGTCATTTTCTGATGGCCCTCACATATGTTTTTGAAACTTGTGGATGAACATTTGTATGTTTTCGAGACCGTAGCTAAGAAACTATGATGACATAACTGTTATAGTCCATGTCTTTTCATTACACAGGGGAATGATTTCTCTCCAATGTATTCCTAAGATGGCAGTTTCTATACTGTAGGCTGTTAGCACATGTACAGCTAACCCCAAAGTGTTTCACAATTTTAAAACCTAACTCACACTTCTAACAGTATAAACATACGCAATGCCTCTTTCTTCATGATTTTTCCAACATTATTCATTTTTTCATTTTTCAAGGGTTTGTTTTCTTTATTTTGGGGTTTGATTGTTAGAGTCAGAGTCTAACTCTGTCGCACAGAGTAGACGGTCACGGACACTGCAGCCTCCAACTCCTGGGCTCGGGCGATTCTTCCAGCTCAGCCTTCCAAGTGTCTGGAACTCTGTTGAGCTCAGGAAGAAAAAAACTGAAGGTGGATCACAGGGAGGAGAGTTTGATGGCCCTTTTTTTCCCAAGTGGATGGGCGGGG
>NW_007175676.1:0-749 GCF_000164805.1 Carlito syrichta
GGGTCGGGGTCGGGGGCGAGGCCGCGGAGCTCGCGGAGTCAAGGCCCGAGGACAAGGAGTGGATGCCTGTCACCAAGTTGGGCCGCTTGGTCAAGGACATGAAGATCAAGTCACTGGAGGAGATCTATCTCTTCTCTTTGCCCATCAAGGAGTCTGAGATCATCGACTTTTTCCTTGGTGCCTCTCTGAAGGACGAAGTTCTGAAGATCATGCCTGTGCAAAAGCAGACTCGCGCCGGCCAGCGGACTAGGTTCAAGGCGTTTGTTGCCATCGGGGACTACAATGGCCACGTCGGTCTAGGTGTTAAATGCTCCAAAGAAGTAGCCACCGCCATTCGGGGGGCCATCATCCTGGCCAAGCTGTCCATTGTCCCTGTGCGGAGAGGCTACTGGGGGAACAAGATTGGCAAGCCCCACACTGTCCCTTGCAAGGTGACTGGCTGCTGTGGCTCTGTCCTGGTGCGCCTTATCCCTGCCCCCAGAGGCACTGGCATCGTCTCGGCCCCGTGCCTAAGAAACTGCTCATGATGGCTGGCATTGATGACTGCTACACCTCAGCCAGGGGCTGCACTGCCACCCTGGGTAACTTCGCCAAGGCCACCTTTGATGCCATCTCTAAGACTTACAGTTACTTGACCCCTGACCTCTGGAAAGAGACAGTGTTCACCAAGTCTCCTTATCAGGAATTCACCGACCATCTCGTCAAGACCCACACCAGAGTCTCCATGCAGAGGACCCAGGCTCCAGCGG
>NW_007175677.1:0-1503 GCF_000164805.1 Carlito syrichta
CGTTTCTGGTGAATTCCAAAAGAGTCAGGCTTAGGGTGCTAGATGATAGTTGCAGGTAAAGTGAATTGGTTTTTCGGGCCTGAGTCCCAGCCCTTCTGAAAGAAAGCAACTGTGACTAGAGGCTGGAAAGAGGGAGTCCATGGCAGGTCCTGCCACTGAGAATGGCCGTTTGACAGAGACCTGTTCCAGAGCTTCAGGACAGAGGCAGAAGATTCTAGAAAGGCGCAGGTTCTGATTTTCTTCACCTGAGACAGTTCTTGGTTCACTGCATAGCATGAGTAAGACTTATAATGTTACCACATTCAGGAGCTGTTATGGACCAGGTCACCAGGGATAATGTGAACTAACTTGCAGAAGGTGGTGACCTGGGGTTGAGAGGGTTAAATGCCAAGGTGAAGAGAAAAAGGTACTTTACTAGAGGGCTGGTGAGGCCATGGTATCCAGAGAAGATGTAGTCAGCTGACAAAATCCTAAACGACACCCCATTTCCTTCATTTTCCCGTTACTTTTTCTGCACCTTGAGTAGCTGTCACACCACATTCATTACTACATGTGGCATTTAGATTTATGCTGACACTCCTTGTTTCTTGAACATAGATAGTAAAATGATACTAGAGGGAGGGAGTTTTCTATGCTGGAAACCCCAAAATATGAGGGGGACCCCCCCAAAAAAATCATTTATCTTTTGGAGGGCAGACCCCTTGTAGTACAGGCTTTTCCCACTAGGTAAGTGTTCTTGGAACCCATTAGCATCAATGTACCCGTTAGCATTGTTGTGAGAGGCTGTGTTCAGCTTCAGTTATTATTATTATTATTATTATTTTTTGGAGACTCAACACATTTGCCCATTTCATTATGGTGGCTTATGAGTGCACTTGCCCACAATGCCCTGAGTATTCATCAGTTTTTGACCAAAAATGACATGACCCCCCATACCCCACCCTCCCTATTCACCTGATCTCATCCAGAGCGACTTTTTTCTGTTTCTCTGGGAAAAAGTCTTCAAAGGGAAACATCTGGTGAGTGTGGAAGAGGTGAAACAAAAAACAGCAGAAGCACTAAAAGGCACCAAAATTGATGAGTCTAGAAACTGTCTTGAGTGTGGAAAAAGTGTGTCGATAGATTTCTTGCAACAAACAAAGAGTTCTTTGAGAGTGACTGAAGTTTGAATAAATAAGAATAAGTACACAATTTTTAAAATAAATAAATTCTGGGGCTTTTTGTATTCCTCCTCTTATGGGGCCTGAAATTAATGACTTGTGAATAGTCACCCAGGGCAGACCCAGGAACTAAGCACGGTGCTGTTCACACACAGGTGAGAGTCATAAGCATCTTATCAAAAGGTCTTTTTTAAGAATCAGCAACCATTATTGTGCAAAACGTTGAAAAACATATTCCTTGTATAAAACTTTTCATCTTTATTTTAGAGTTTTCTGTGTAAGCTCTAACGCAGGTGTAAAGACAGTAAGAATTTGCTTACTAATCCCCCCTGAGTTGCTTTTT
>NW_007175678.1:0-819 GCF_000164805.1 Carlito syrichta
ACTCGGGCTGACCTTTGGTCCATTAGCTAGGGAAGTAGCAGAAGACATCTGGAAACTTAGGTGATTACCCCCTGGCACCTGATTGGTTGTTGCTAAGGGGAAAGTGAGATAAGGGAAGGGGTTGAAGCTTGTAACCGGAGCTTTACAGTTTTTCCCATAACTGAAACTTTAAGCATTTACAGGTTATGCTTTAAGACAGAAAACTAAAAACGGTTGTGCCATTGTCCACAAGCCAATTACATATTTATTGGGTTATAGCATGCTCTTAAAACCTAAGTCTATGGTATACTCTATTACTGTCCTCTCAGTCCCTGTGGTTATTATTATTAACTCAGTTTAACTTGCATGAGTTTCTTCTTTTCTTCTAGAGGAGGGGGTAGGTGGGGAAGGTTATAAAGTTACAATAAGAAATGTAAAAATGTCTATTTCTATAAGCATGGTTAAATGAGACATCATATAATGAGACTGCAGGCAAAACTCCATTTTCTATACTTCGAAACTAAATTGTTTGTACCCAGTAGAGAGAGCTGACACTGTGCACAATGACAGACAACTTATTACATATATATTTGTTCCAGGGTTCAAAACTGTGCGTTTACTGTAGTAAATGAGTGTGTGGGAGATGATCTCACAGATGCAATGAAAGTTTCCCATAACTGTATCCAGAAAGGAGTCATTTGGTTTTAAAAATCTAGAAATATTTAAAAGTAACCATTTTGGTTTTTAGATTTTCACATAAATTTTAAGTCAGAAATCTTTTTTTTTTTGAGTTGGAGTCTCACTCTGTCACCAGACTGGAGTGCAGTGGCTGCTCCCAGC
>NW_007175679.1:0-756 GCF_000164805.1 Carlito syrichta
TGGTTGTTGCTAAGGGGAAAGTGAGATAAGGGAAGGGGTGAAGCTTGTAACCGGAGCTTACAGTTTTTCCCATAACTGAAACTTTAAGCATTTACAGGGTTATGCTTTAAGACAGAAAACTAAAAACGGTTGTGCTATTGTCCACAAGCCAATTACATATTTATTGGGTTATAGCATGCTCTTAAAACCTAAGTCTATGGTATACTCTATTACTGTCCTCTCAGTCCCTGTGGCTATTATTATTAACTCAGTTTAACTTGCATGAGTTTCTTCTTTTCTTCTAGAGGAGGGGGTAGGTGGGGAAGGTTATAAAGTTACAATAAGAAATGTAAAAATGTCTATTTCTATAGGCATGGTTAAACGAGACATCATATAATGAGACTGCAGGCAAAACTCCATTTTCTATACTTCGAAACTAAATTGCTTGTACCCAGTAGAGAGAGCTGACACTGTGCACAATGACAGACAACTTATTACATATATATTTGTTCCAGGGTTCAAAAGCTGTGCGTTTACTGTAGTAAATGAGTGTGTGGGAGATGATCTCACAGATGCAATGAAAGTTTCCCATAATTGTATCCAGAAAGGAGTCATTTGGTTTTAAAAATCTAGAAATATTTAAAAGTAACCATTTTGGTTTTTAGATTTTCACATAAATTTTAAGTCAGAAATCTTTTTTTTTTTGAGTTGGAGTCTCACTCTGTCATCAAGACTGGAGTGCAGTGGCTGCTCCCAGCCAGTGCAGCCTCGACCTGG
>NW_007175680.1:0-770 GCF_000164805.1 Carlito syrichta
GGTTGATGAGTTATGGCGCTCCCTAAGTTTGTACTATCCCTC
The DNA here is from genome assembly GCF_000164805.1 of Carlito syrichta. Lineage (NCBI taxonomy): Eukaryota > Metazoa > Chordata > Mammalia > Primates > Tarsiidae > Carlito > Carlito syrichta. Next base: position 43 of record NW_007175680.1, read on the forward strand.
CACTGCCAATCTAACCCCTCCCCGTTAAAAGTTTTTCACTATTGCCAATCACTTTCTTATAGCACTATAATTGATCAAGTTCAGCTCATGAGGGAGAACATATGGAACTCTGTTCTTTGTTTCTGTGATCAATCACTGAGAATGACTTACCTCATATCTATCAAACGTTCTGCAAAATCCCTATATCTGTCTTTTTTTATGGCTGCATAAAATTCCATTGTGTGTATATACCACATTTATATTATCCATTCCAGCTTTGCTGGGAAACATGGTTGGTACCATGTTTTTTTGCAATTGTGATTAGAGATGCAACAAACATACTTGTGCAGGTATCTTTTGGTAAAATGATTTGAGTTCCTCCAGGTATATTCTTGACATGGGTATTACTGAGTCACATGGTAGGTCAATATCTTGTCCCTTTAGAAACTGCCACAGTGTTATCCAAAGAGGTTACTCTAATTTTCTATCCACATGAAGTGTAGAAACATTTTTTTTTTCCAAATCCTCACGAGCATCTGTTATTGTTTGTTTTATTAATGATGGCCATTCTTACAGGGAGTATTTGGTATTTCAATGTGGTTTTCATTTGCATTCCTTTGATGATGAGTGAGACTGAGCACATTTTCATGTGTTTGCTGTTTGCCCATATCTCTATTATGAAAAGGGTCCAATCATGTATTTTGAGCGCATTTTAAAGGGACTGTTTGTCTGTTTTTTCCCCGAGTGTT
>NW_007175681.1:0-2257 GCF_000164805.1 Carlito syrichta
CCCTAGGTAGGTTGTGTGATGTCAGAAAGTCCTCCATTTCCTTAAGATTTTCAAGTTTGTTTCCATACAAGTGTACGTAGTAGTCTCTAATGATCTTTTGTATTTCTTCAGGGTCAGATGTGACTTCATCTTTTGTGTTTCTGATTGTGCTTATTTGGGTTTTTTCTCGTTTTTTCTTGGTCAGTCTAGCTAGGGGACCATCGATCTTGTTTATCCTTTCGAAGAACCAGCTTTTTGTTTCATTGATTTTTTTGTATTATCTTTTTGTCTTCTATGTCCTGGATTTGGGCTTTTATTTTGGTGATCTGGATTCTTCTGCTGAAATTAGGGTTTTTTTGGTCTTGCTTTTCCAGTTTCTTTAGGTGGCTTATTAGGTTGTGAATTTCTGTTCCTTTCATTTTCTTCATGTGTGTTTGTAGGGATATAAATTCCCCTCTTACTACAGCTTTCAGGGCATCCCAGAGATTTTGGTAAGATGTTTCTTCATTTTCATTTGTTTCCAGGTATCTTTTGATCTCTGATTTGATTTCATCATTGACCCAGGGGTTGTTTAGCATCATACTGTTTAGTGTCCATGTCTTTGTGGATTTTGGGGGGACTTTGTTGGTGTCAATGTTTATTTTTATTCCACTGTGGTCTGAGATGGTGCATGGTAGAATTTCTTTCCTTGTAAATTTGCTTATGCTTGATTTATGTCTGAGTATGTGGTCGATCTTAGAATATGTTCCATGTGGTGATGAGTAGAATGTGTATTTGTGGTCTTTGGATGGAGTGTTCTGTAGGTATCAATTAAGTCCATTTGGTCCCAAGTCACACTGAGTTTCCGGATCTCCTTGCTGATTTTTTATCCTGATGATTGTCTAGGGTTGTGAGTGGGGTATTAAAGTCCCCAGTTATGATGGTGTTAGAGTCAATATCTTTCTTTAGTTTTCCTAGAAGTTGCTTTATGAAAGTTGGTGCACCTATGTTGGGTGCTTATATGTTTAGGATAGATATTTCTTGTTGATGGACTGAGTCTTTTTTCATTATGTAGTGGCCTTCTGTATCCTTTTGATTTTTAATAGCTTGAAGGGTATTTTGTCTGAAATTAAGATCGCTACTCCTCCTTTCTTTTGTATTCCGTTTGCCTGAAAGTTTGTTTCCCATCCTCTTACTTTGAGTCTGCTGGTGTCCTTTCTAGTGAGGTGAGTCTCTTGAAGGCAATAGATTGTTGCCTGATGATATTTTATCCATTTTGCCATTCTATGTCTTTTCAGTGGTGCATTTAATCCATTCACATTTAGGCTAATAATTGAAATGCAAGAGTTGATTCCTGTCATAAGGTTCTTACAGAGTTGTTCCTGTTTTTTTGCTGTCTTGCTTTGGGTTTTGGAGTTGGTTCATGTGTGTATTGAATCTTTTGCCTGTACTCTTGTGAAGAATGTTGTTGTTCTTTTTTCTTTTTCTTCTGTGTTCAGTACTTTCTTAAGTGTTTCTTGTAGAGGTGGTCTGGTGGCAGTGTAGGTTCTTAGGGACTGGATATCTGGAAAAGATTTCAATTCTCCCTCACTAATGAAACTTAGTTTGACTGGGTAGGTTATTCTTGGTTGAAATTGTTTATCTTTTAGAACTTTGAAGATAGGGCTCCAGGCTCTCCTAGCTTGAAGGCTTTCTGTGGATAAATCTGCTGCTATTCTAATTGGTTTTCCCTGGTAGGTAGTCTGGCCTTTTCCTCTTGCTGCCTTTAGGATTTTTTCTTTTATAGCTACTTTGTTTAGGCAAATTATTATGTGTCCGGGAGTTGGTCTTCTCATTTGTTGTCTTGCAGGGGTTCTCTGAATCTCTTGTGTTTGAATTTTTTCATCCTTGATGACATGAGGGAAGTTTTCTTGAATCATTTCATGAAATGTTTGTTCCAGTGTGGATTCTGTTTCTCTCTCTGCCTCAGGAAGCCCAATTACTCTTAGGTTTGGTCTCTTGAAGTGATCATTCATTTCTTGTAGGTTTTGTTCTGTCTTTTTGAGTTTCTTTTCTATGCTTTTGACAGTTTGGGTTAGTTCTGTGTTTTGGTCTTCGAGCTCTGAGATTCTTTCTTCTGCTTGGCTGATTCTGCTTTCCATGCTTATTAGTCTGTTATTCATTTCCATCACAGTATTCTTTACTGCTGTCATTTCTGACATCAGCTCCTTCCTATTTTCCTCCTGTGTCTCATCAATTGTTTAAATTCTCTCCATTAATGTCTTGATGTCTGGGTTTGTTGCATGTAACCAGTCATTCT
>NW_007175681.1:2599-17463 GCF_000164805.1 Carlito syrichta
TGGAACCCACTTCCCACTGCCTTGGAATCTGTCCGTGCAGTGGGGCTGTAGGTTTACTCCCTGAAATAAAATGTGGCTAGTAGAGGGGAGAGAATGGAGCAGACAGTGAGTTGAAGAGGGCGGGGGAGAGATAGAGGAGTAAGGGGGGAAACAAACGAGTGTGCCAACAAATAGAGATGGAGGCCTATACTGAAACAGATGAAAACAATAGACCACAGCTACATATGAACCAACTCTCAAAAAAAAAAAATAAAGCATATAGTGATGTTAACATACAAGCTAACCAACCACCTTATTAGTGTGCTGTTCCTCTATACAAAGATATGGTTTACAAAGAGAAGAAAAGAGAAGAAAAGGAAGAGGAAAATAGAAAAAAAAGGAACAATACAGTAGGAATAGAATTAAGTCATTAAAATAACAGAATCAATGAAGCACACTCTGAGACATTTCATTTAAGTCCAATGTCCTTTCAGTTCTGATTTGTAGTTTTCTTTTCAAGCTGGTAAATCAGTTTGCAGTTAGGGTCAGTTGGCCCTGGTGTGCTGTGAAGTACAGTTCAGATCACCCTCTGTTCACTACTCTGGCCTATGTCTTTTTCAAGCTTGTTTCTCCCATTTCGGTGTTGTTACCTTGAATCGCCAGCAGGTAGTGCTATCTCAGCTGCTCCCCCCAGAGGGGGTGGGTCCGTACAGGAATGGCAGAGGCTGAAGATGGCTGCCTGCCTTAGGGCAGATGGCAGGAGACTTATGGCGGACAGGACATCTCGGTCGCTGGAGAGGTGGCAGCGATCCCAGCAGATCTTCCCTGAAGGAGCTTGAAGGACTGAAGTGGATCGCCTCCGGTCCGGGTGGTGCAATGTGTTATGGCTGCCACAGAGGCCACGGTGGCAGTGGTGGGGGCTGTGGCGGCAGCGGCACCATATGCACTGCAGTGACTGTCCAGTCATCTGCGATGCCCCAGGGGTGGCAATGGCTGAGCTCCATATGCAGAGCAGGCTGCTATGTTGGGGTCCACAGCCCCTGGGGTGAGAGTCAGAGACCCACTGCAGTTCTCCTTTGCAGAGGGTTTCACAGACTGGGTTGCCCCATCGCCATCTTGCCGCTTCTCCTACTGTTTTACTTTTGACCTATTCATATATTTGAATCTGAATTATATCTCTTGTGCAAAACATATGGTAGGTTAATATTTTATTTATTTATTTATTTATTTATTTTGAATTTGAATCTCACTCTGTCACCCAGACTGCAGTGCAGTGGCCGCTTCCGGCCACCACAGCCTCGACCTGCTGGGCTCCAGTGATCCTTCCGCCTCACCCTTCCAGTAGCTGGAACTACAGGTGTGTGCTACCATGCCTGGTTAATTTTTTGATTTATTGTAGAGATGAGGTCTCGTCAAGTTGCCCAGGTGGGTCTTGAGCCCGTGGGCTCAGGCAATGCACTCACCTCAGCCTCCCAAAGTGCAGGATTACAGGCTGAGCCACCGAGCCCGGTTGGTTAATATTTTTTAACACATTCTTCCGTCTCTGACTTTTGATTGAAGTATTTAATCTATTTACACTTAACACAATTATGGATAAGGTCAAAATTACCTTGACTATTTTGCTATTTGTCTTCCATGTCTTTTTTTTTTTTACTTTTTATTCTTGTCTTACTACATTACTGCCTTTTGGTGGGCTTACTTAGTGTTGTCTTAATTTCTTCCTCATTTTTGAAGACTAGTTTTGCTAGTTGACAGAATTTTCCTTTCAGCTATTTAAATGTGTCAGCTCATTGCCTTCAAAACTTATGATTTCTGATGAGTAATTAACTATTGATCTTATTGAGGATTTCTTCACTCTTGTTGCTTTCAAGATTCTATTTGTCTTTGGTTTTTCAGTTTGATTATATCTGGAGTTTGGAGGTTATTGAAATTTTAGACGTGTAGATTAATATTTTCATGTTTTACAATAAAATTTGGAAGCTTACAGCCATTAAAATTTTTTTTTTTTTTTTTACTTTCCCTTTCCTTCTTCCCGGGAATCCTTCTGGGAATCTTGTATTGGAATGCTTGATAATATCGCACAGATTGCTGATGATCTGCTCATTTTTTTAAATAACTTTTTTCTTTATGCTCTTCAGATGAATAATTTTAAGTGGTCTACTTTCAAATTAACTGATTTTTCTATTAAACCATTCAAATCTACTTTTGATTTCTTCTTGGGAATTTTTCATTTTAGTTATTATATTTTCAGCTCCAGAAATTTATATTTGATTCTTTCTGTCTTTCTTTCCTTCTTTCTTTCTTTCTTGAGTTGAAGTCTCACTCTGCCACCCAGACTGGAATACAGTGGCTGCTTCCGGTCACTGCAGCCTTGACCTGCTGGGTTCCAATGATCCTTTCACCTCAGCCTTCCAAGTAGCTGGAACTACAGGGACACGCTACCACGCCCAGCTAATTGCTTTTTTGTTTTGTTTTTTTGGGGGATTTATTGTAGAGATGAAGTCTCACCAAGTTGCCCAGGCAGATCTCGAACCCATGGGCTCAGGCAATTCACTCACCTCAGCCTCTCAAAGCATGGGATTACAGGTTGAGCTACTGACCCTGGCTGATTATTTATTTTTTATCTACCATTTTAGTGATATTCTCTATTTGGTTACACATTGTTTTTATGTCTTTCTTTAATTTTTTTGTCATGGTTTATTTTAGCTTTGAGCATGTTTTTAATATCTGAGTAAAATACTTTGCCTGGTAAATCTAACATATGGCCTACCTCAAAGATAATTTCTACTGATATTTTTTTCTTGTTTTTTTGTGTGTCTTGTAACTTATTTTGAAAATGAACTTTTATAACAATATTATGTAGCAACTTTGGAAATTAGATTTCTCATATCAAGTGTTTGCTATAATCAGTGTTTTGTTGTCATTATTGTTGCTTTTGCTTGTTTAGTGACTAAAGTCACTGCTTAATTAGTTTAATGGTCATCCCAGGAGTCAATAAAGATTTCCTTGACTATTTTGCCATTTTTCTTCCATTTAACTTAATAAATCTTCTACCTTTTTCTAGGGTTTTTGTGCATGTTGGACACATCATCAATATTCAGAGGGTGGATAATACTGATTTCATTTTTATATCTGCTTGTCTTGGTACTCAAAGTCAACCAGAGGTGAAAGATTAGGGCCTTCTCAGGTAATTCCTGTGAATACATACAATCTTTCACATGTGCATGGCCTTCAGAATTATTGACTATTTCAGTGCTATGCAAAAATTTCTAAGGATATCTAATTCCCTAGATCTACCAGTTAAGTCTGTTTTTTAATATGCTTTTGTTTATCCCAACTGGTACTTCTGCCTCTGGAAGCTGTGGTGTTAAATAATTGCCACTGATTCTTTTTAACAATCACCCTGGGAACAGAGCCTTTATTACTGAAGTCTGAGTTAGGTCAAATAATTATAAACCTTATAAATATAATTTTTCTGGGGCATTTTCCAGACAGGTCAAATAGTGACAGTGCTTGGATATGGGACATTTTTAGGTACTCTAACTCTGGTCTATTCCACTTTGGTGGTTACTGTTTGGCTTTTTTTTTTTTCAGTAGCTGTGTTTGGGAGACTATTGGTTTTCAAGACTGCCAGGGAGGTAAGGAAAGAAAGACAGGAATAAGAAAAGTTAAAACACTACATAGTGTACTGTACTTACTGATATTGAGTAGTTTTTCTTGAGCAAATATTCCTCAAACATTTCCAGGGCTTTGGTTTATTTTCTGAGTTGTTAAGTGGTTGATTTGACAATTTTTGTCAGTCTTCTTATTGTTTTTATGGGAGAATATATTTTATCAGGTCCTTAAATTGCTGTTAAGGAAGTCCTATCCACGTACTTCACTAAGTAAGACCTCACCACGGATTGAACTTTCATATGAAGCAATCACCAAAAGAGAATTCTGAAGCAGGATGCAAAATATAATAAAATAAAACCCCAAAGCTAAACTGTGGTACTGATTATAAGACTTCAGTTCAAAAAACCAAGAGATAGAAGGGATTGTATTATACAGGTGAAAATGTCATTTGGAAAATACATAGACTGGCTGGGATGCAGGAAGGGGTCACTGGTAACAGAAACAAAAGTAAAAACAAACAGGCAAACAAATAAATAAATAAATAAGGAAGGAAACCCAGGTTTGTGAAGGCAGAGTTGAAGAATGGCAAAACAGAATATAGAAACCTTACCAAAAGAAGAAAAAATGTTGGACAAAAGGAGAGATGAAACAGGAATAAGCTTTCAAATTCTCAAACAGCTGCTTACAAGATATGATTTAAGTTTTTTCTGGGTTCTAGGCCTGGCATATTTGCCCCCACACCCAAAATAATCTCCCCAATCATCTAGCGCTGCATCACTATTTAGAAGCTTTGGTTTTACAAGGCTGTTGAAATTCTCAATTCTCTTATTGAAATAAAAACATATGTAAATGGTTATACTATATAAATAAGACTAAAAACTTTTGTTAAAGATTTTAGCTAACATCTTAGCAGGATTAGTTAATAGCAACTAAGAAAAAAGATTAACATCCAAATGAGACTAAGGCACCTATCTGTGGTTGGAGGAAAAAATATAGGTAAAGAAGATAGTGCATAAAAGGTTGATAGCATCCAAGATGGTCCTGACTAGGTACATAATACTAAGAAGCACTAACCTTGTAATTAGTGGTTAAGTAATATGTGATAATCAATGGAGATTCAGGAAACTCTGGAAGTAGAGACACTGCACAATGAATAAAAGAACAATGTCAAAGATGTTAAAAGGAATGAAATAAGAGCTATAGGGTGAAATTATCCACTTGGTTGAGGAAGCAGTAATGCAAACTTTTCAACTAGGACCTTCCTTTTCCTAAACCTTCAAGATGTGAGCATAGAATTATTCCAGATAATTATCTTTATTCCATTATAATCACCATTTTCTTAACTAAAATTTATTCTAATTTACTCTTTCACTAACATCATTTAGAATTTTTATGATTACTGACAGAGTTATGGTAAAACTGAGTGATATATAAATAAAGTATAGTGCCTGGTGAGTATATGGTAGGTACTGAGTCAATGGGAGCTACTATTATTATATAACCAATAAAACATAGACAATAAACTGCATAATTGACCCATGTAAAGCTAGCTTACCTAAGAAATAATTGTAACTTCATGACACATTGGTCACTGGATAGAACAACATATGTTCTCTGCCCTCTGGGAATTTTAAGTCTTTTCAGTGTAATAGACCCTGTACTTGTGAAAAACATAGCTATAATATGATAATCCTAAAAAATGACCCTGATAATGGTTAGAATAGGACTTTGGAGAGTACAAGCCACTTTGAATGGGGTGACCATGGAAAATATAAATATTTTTTGGGTATCTTATATGAAAATCTTATATGTTGCATTTGCATAAGCAATAAATTTTCCTTTCTTATTTCCTCATAAAGTACTTTTGTTCCTCATAAATTGTACCTCTAGCTACTTTAATAGCATCATTAAGCATATATTCCATAAATGAGCTATAGCCGTGTCAGGTATTTTGAAACTTGGGCCTTTAAAAATTTGATTTTCATGTTGAGTCATCATTACCATTTTGACTAATCATCTATAAGTTGATCACTGAGCAGCCAGATATAGTAGGAATGATTTTTAAATCAATCTAATAACTAAGGAGAACTTAATTTTCAGTTAATGAGTTAATTCTTAGTAATTAAAGAAAAAATACATCTATGTAGATTGACTTTGATCACTTAATGCTGTATACTTTCTGTTCCCATTTTAGATAAATTTTGCAACTAAAAAAAGGTTAAAATCCACGGATTTTAAAAACTAACTTAGTGATTTTCTTTTTATAATTAAATTTGCTTTGTTTACAATGTAGTTACTGGAAGGTGAAAAAATATCACAATGAAAATCAAGAACTCTTTTGAGGCAATGAAAAGGACTTTGATTAGTATCTGGGGGAGGCATTATGCTGCTTACACATTTTTCCTTGTTTGAACTTTAAGCATATTTTAAGCTTACAATTTATAGAAATCATTGTCACCATATTTAACAAAGACAAGTGTGTTGCAATTTTATCATTCACACTGAATAAAATGTTTTAGATAGTAGACTTTATGTATCAAATAATGTTAGCTTATGATATTTAATTGCTTATAGGATACAGCTAGCACCCAGGAGGCTAATTTGTTTGCATTAGTTGGTCAGGTCGCCTGCTTCAAAAACGCAGACTGTAGAACTACTGGTAGATTGCATTACACCATTTAAATAAATAGTGGCAATTTGTCAATGTCATCTTAGCTTCAACATTTTCTTTGAAACACCAGGAAACAGTAATTCTGACTAAACTGATCTTTTCTTTTTTAGAATGTAATGACCTGAATCTTCTTGTTCTTAGTAGATAATGCTTATAAGTTTTATAAATCATTTCTATTTAAAATATTTTTGAATAATAGAATAAGAAAACTTTGAAAGCAATGAAGAATTTGTTGATGAAACCAAAACTATAGTAAATGCTGAAAATAATGGATTACAGAGATATTGCTTGACAATTGGATAAAATAAATTATTTTAAAATTCTTTTGATGACTGATATAGCATCACTCTGAAAGTTACTCTAACTAAGGCTATACATATCCCTTAAATCAACATTACTTTCTTGTCAAAGTGCTTCTTTTGTTTGTTTGTTTGTTTCTTTTTCACGATTACCCAAGAATTTCACTATTGATACTATTTATTAGAATGTCAATGTAGTTACTTAATTCACTTGTTAAGATGATCCAAAATAATATAACACTATAAAAAGATCACAGAAACAGGAATTAAGGTTGACTTTAAGCAGAGAGGACAAAAGATTGGGGTTCTTCAGTCTGGAAAGATAGAGTGCTGATAATAAAGTGGTCCAAGTTCATAAACCTATAAAGTATTCATTGAGAAAAAACAAATTATTTCCCTTACCAAATACTGGTAGAGGAGAATGAAAGAACTTTCTTTGCTGCTTGGAAATAAGATATCTAGTAAAAATGAAAATAAATCTTACTTTCCCTAATAGAAAAAATATATATATCTATGAGACCTATTGTTTTGAGAGGTAAATGTAGACTGAGAAAATCAATAACTTCCAAAGAGTCTTAGATAAGGAATAATTGAAGGTTCATGCTCAGGAATCAAAAATCTATGGCTCAAGGCTTGGTTTTATTTATGTATCCATCCCCTACCTTCATGAAGTTTATTAACCAATGGAGAAGACAGACACTTAACAAAGAGTTATCCAATTAATATGTTTATAATTTTCCAGTAGTATTAGGCCTTTTGAAGGAAAAATGTGTGTGTCTGTGACCATGAGAGTAAAATGGTAATGATGAGTTAAAGCTAAGAATTGGGGTTGAGTCAAGGAAATGCCTCAGAAAATATTTAAGCTTTCACTTGAAAAATAAGTAGAAGTAAATCTAAGCAGAGTAGGCAAGAAAAGTATTACAGGCATAGAAAAGTGTATGTAAAATCCTAATGTGGGAAAAGAATGGTTATTGTTGTGGAACTGAAAGAAGGACATTGTAAAATGAGGTTCCCAAAAGAGGGGTGAATGATATGACAAGACGATGTAGGAGTGGTATGGGTGAGTTTGAATAGGTCATTAAATCATTTTAAAATCTGGGGCAGGGTTGGGTTATTAGTAAAAACCTAGGGATAGTAACAGTGTGGACCAACTCTCATGGTTGTTTGTGGAAAGTATATGATTATATATTAAAGCACTTCTCAGAGTGCCTCAAAAATGATTGTTCAGGAAATGTTAGGTTTAGCTATTATTATTACTGTTAGAGAATAAATGCAGTCTAATCATTCCATCTTGTAGTCATGCTCAACTGGCAACTAATTGTCTCTACTTTTAGGTAATCTTGGGTGAATCATTTAGCCCCTTATAGATTCCTTTTTTAAAATCTATATTATAATGATAGTAAAATACTATCTACCTTATGAGGTAGTTTTATGAATGAATAAAAATAAAAACAACCTGGCACATATTAAATATCAAACAAACGTTAGCCATTGGAGGACACCAGCAACCAACTGTGGGTATTTGGGGAAGGTTCCTAACTTTGCTATTATTATCAAAAGGACAACACTGCACATCAGTATCATCATCTCTGGTACTCTGAGCTTGAAAGAAGTTGGGGGGCTGACCCAGATGGCTTTTACCAAGGATGAGGAAAGAAAGTTGGAAGCCCTCAGACTGAGGCAATTGATAATTGTAGAAGAATCCTCGTACTCTATCCATCCATTCATCCATTCATTCACTTACTATTAAGAGCACCTACTATATGGCAAGGACTACACTAACTTCTAGGAATACTGAAGCAAAGAACATGCCTTCAAGAAGTTATTATCATAGAACTATTCATACTCCATAGTGCAGTAAGTAAGGAAATGAATAGTTTTCCCTGAGGGCATGATCAGGAATGCTTTCATGGAACTGATGAGAATTTTCTCTCTGACAAAAATGCATGCAGAATTGGTGAGGGATGTGCTAAATTTTAAACAACTTTCTGGCATTTGCCCTAAACTCCAGATAAATTTTAGTTGTTACTCAGTCAACTCAAATGCTACTAGAGGGTTAGTTACTCAAATTCACTATTATAATACAGTGTAGCTATCAGAGTATAAAGAGATCCCCGCATTGGCTGATTAATTACCAGACTAACTGCCTGAACCCAAGTGTTTTTTTAGCTTCTTTCATCTCAGGTTTTTTTTTGTTTTCTTTTTAAAATAGAGATATTGATAATAGCAATATTTCATAGGGTAGCTGTAATGATTGAATAATAAAATGCAATATTTCTTCACCCAGACTTCATATTAAGATCACCTAGGGACCTTTTACAAAAATATTGATGACTGCTACTTAGCCTTAGATATATTTATTTAACTATGTAGGTGGAGTCTGAACTGTATTCAAAAAGTTCTTCACACAATTATAATAGGCAGCCAGCCTTGAGACTCCCTGATATAATGCGAATAAGGGGTTAATGCAAAACCTGGCACATTTTTAAAGCTTAATGTGTTAGGTACCTTTATTTTTTTGTTGTTATTCTTTTTTTTTTAATTTTACTTAAAAAGGTTTACTAAGGACTTATCAGTTCTATTGCTCTTTCCAAAAGCTTAATCTTTTAGCTATCTTGATTTTCTCTAATTTACATTTGTGTCTACTTAATTAATTTTTGCTCTTAATTTTATTATTTTCTTTATTCTATTTTATTTATGCTTAACTGGTTATTAATATTATATCATCTGTTTTTTTTCTAACATATACATTTAAGGGCAGAAATCTCCTTCAAAACAACTTTAGATACACTGCACACAGTTTCATCATAATTATACTGGCATTCAGATCAAAATATTTTCTATTTGCTTATGTATAATTTGTTGGCCTGCAGGCTATACAGAAGTATATTGTTTCATTTACCATGGTTTGGAAATTTTCTAATTATCTTTTTGTTACTGATTTCTAGTTTAATTCTTCTGTGTCTAAACTACACATTTAGTATGGCTTCTATACTTTAAAATAGGCAAATGCTTTATCTTCTAGAATATTGTTAATTTTTGTAGTTGTTGAGTATAGAATTTATTTATATACAATTGAATTTTTTATCACGTGTTTCAAACCTTTTGCATTCTTACTGATTTTGGGTCTTTAAAAAATAAGTTACTCAGAGAAATGTGTTAAAATTTATTTGTATTTCTATTTTATTTCTTTTTTTTTCTTTTTGAGTTGGAGCCTCACTCTTGTCACCCAGGCTGGAGTGCAGTGGCACAATTACAGCCACTGCAGCCTCAACCTGCTGGGCTTAGGCATCCTTCCACTCAGCCTTCCAAGTAGATCTTTCTGTTTTCAATAAACACGACATTTATTTGATAAACTTTGAAGCTATGCTGTCAGAGTTACTCAAATTTAGAATTACATTACTTTCTTGGTGGATTGACTACCTTTCTTTTATAAAATGTTTCTGTTTGTCTCTGCTAACACTTCCTGAATTAAAGTTCCTTGTGAAATGTAAGTAGTCCAACTTTCTTCTAGCTAGTGTTTGCATGATATATATTTTTTCATTTTCAACCTTTTTGTGAACCACTATTTAAAATTTGCTTCTGGAAGCAGCACATATTGTTGTATTTTGTTTGATTTCATATATTCTGACATCTCTGTTTTTAAATGGAGTACTCTTTTTGTGGGAAAACAGAGAGACAATGACACTGAGGCTATCTTAGGAATCAGAATTTTATTGGCATCAGCGTGACTCAGTGGGCTAATGCTCCAAGGCTGAGCAACCCGGAGAAAGAAGGGAAGGGTTTTATATGTTAGTTTAGGTAAGGGAGGGGGTCGGGTTGTATGGCTATATGTTTTTGTTTTTGTTTTGAATTTGCAAGGTTGTATTTAGCAAAACCAGATTTTTTTTTTTTTTGAGTTGGATTCGCACTGTCACCCAGGCTGGAGTGCAGTGGCTGCTCCCGGCCACCGCAGCCTTGACCTGGTGGGCTCCAGCAATCCTTCCGCCTCAGCCTTCCAAGTAGCTGGAACTACAGGCATGTGCTACCATGCCTGGCTAATTTTTTGATTTATTTTAGACATGAGATCTCGCCAAGTTGCCCAGGCAGGTCTCGAACCCGCGGGCTCAGGCAATCCACTCACCTCAACCTCCCAAACTGTGGGATTACAGACTGAGTCACCAAGCCCTGGCTCTAAAACCAGATTTTCAAAGAACAAATTGTTTCCAGGATATACATAAGAAACAGGGGTTGTAAACCAATAACTTCACAAAGAGAGGATGTTGGGGTAAGGTTGTGAATTGATTACTATCTTACACTTACAGGTAAGTGGCTTTTGGCTATTTGGTTTTCTCACATCCTATGCCTAGCAGGTTTGGAGCTTGCAAGTTGATTTTTAAAAAGGAATAACTTTAATTGCTTTTTAGTGCCTCTCTGCCACATTCTATTGATATTTATTATAGTTTCTGACATAATTTGAGTTATATAGGTCATTCACTATTTGTTTTTTATTTGTTGTATTAATTCTTTGTTTCATGACTTCATTTGAATTAATTAAGTTTATTGTTATCTTTATTCCACATTTCTCTTTTACTAGCTATTATTATGTATTCTTGGATTTATTCTTCTAGAAGTTACTCTAGAGATTACAACCTGTATTCTTCAATTAAAACTAAAAATTAGTACATTCACCATTTCACAGTAAGGCAAAGACCTTAAGGAACTTTAACTTTATTTATTCTTCCTATTTTTTGTGCTATTGTTATCAAGAATTTTAATTATGTGTATGCATGTATATATGTGTGTACATATGCACACATATATTTGAACCCTGCCAAACATCATTATCCTATTTTTTATAAATTAAGTAATCATCTATATTTTCCAATTATTTATCCATTTCAGTATTCTTCATCACTTGTTTTTGCTTTTTCATGCTTCAATTTTGGTTCATTATTTTAGAGTCTGAAGAACTTTCTTTACTATTCCCTGTGGTGTAGTTCTGTGGGAAATAGATCATTTCAGTTTTTGTTTGTCTTAAAAGGTATTTGTTTCACAAAATACAAAATCAAAAGATTTTTGTTTGCTGGATACACAATTCTTGGGAGTTTTTTTTCCTCTTTAAAAGTGTTATTCCATATTGTATAGTCATGAAGAAGGACAAAATTATGGACTTCGCATCAACTTGAATGGATTTAGAGCCTGTCATACTCAGTGAAACAAAGACAGAATACCACATGCTGTCACTCATAAGTAGATCCTGAACATTTTTCACAATACTACGAGAGAGATGGCAGTAGTGGGACACTGCCAGGGTATGGTAGGGCACATAACATCACTAAGTGTATCTGATCCTAAATCAGTGTAAGCGAGGACCAGTGGGAAGCTCAAACTTATATGTACAATGACCACTTATGTACTTAATCCTAACTTGTATCCCACATATTTAAAACAAAATAATGAGGAAAAAAATGTTATTCCATCTCTGACTTCCACTGTTTCAGCAGAAAGTCAGCCACAAGTCTTATAGTTTGTTATTCCTTTGAAAATAATGTGTTAATCTTTCTGGATGTTCCAAACCACTTTTAAAAATTAGTTTTCATCTCCATTTCACAAAGATATCCCCAGTTGTGCTTTGATTTGTACTTCTCTTGATCAATGTTCACATTGTTTCTTGGTTTTGTGACTTAATATATTTTTTTTTTTGAAAAATTTTCACCTATATACATGTCTAGAAATATACTTCAGGTTTTATTTCAACTTCATTGCTGCTATCCTCTTTCTTGCACTTCAATTACATATGTGTTACTTTTCTTGGTACCATGTGCCATATGTCTCTAACACATTTGGTATTTCCATTAGTTTTTCTTTTTGTGATTTACTATAAATATTTTATAGTAAACATCTTTTAAAGCATTAATCCTGTCTTGTACTTTGCCTAATTTGCTGTTGAATTTGTCTAATGAGTTCTTAATGTCTTTAAGATTTTGAAATTCAAGTTCTGGTTGCCTTTGTTATACTAAATGTCTTTGTCTCCTAAGCCCTCCTAACCTATCGAAAGCATTGTGCTGCCACTGTCTACTCAGTGTCTAGTCCATGCTCATCTAGGAATTAGTAAATTCTCTAAAATGAATATTGGCAAAAACATTAGGTTTACTTCAGTATACCAAAACATTTGAAAAAAAAATCAACAAAATATCAAGGGCTAGTAGTTGGGGAAGAAAATATTCTAAATCATTCCCCTAGAAAGTTGAAGTCCAGTAGGCTAGGGCAATTTTAACCACTAGTATTTAGTTTCAGATGGTACCCTTCTTTTAAAAAAGTATGGGCATAATGAAGTAAAGGGTGTCTCAGCACTTCATGCTTTCCCAGTGTGGCAATGTGGTGTCCCTGAACCACCCAGTTTGGAAGGAACAGGTTTTGAAGGTTTAAAAATATGTTATATGATACAGGAATTTGGTAACAAAAACTAAAACAAATTGTAAATACCATCATTTTAATATGCAATAAACTTTATTTGGTTCCAGGCATTGTGCTTATTTACATTTAATTATATTTCTTAATTCTCTTATGTAAGTGCTATTAATATCCTCATTTTGTGAAACAGAAAGATGAGCTGAGTTTATTTTTCTAATGCTATACAACCATTAAGTGGTCAATATAGACTCAAATCACAGCATTTCCAACTTCAAAACCCATCCTACTAGTCACTATATTATGCAGTTCTACGCAACCTAAAAATTAAGTATAATTTTTAAAGGCAATCACATGTGATTAGAGAAAAATCCAGACCTCTGTTAATGCATGCCAAACTTGACTTTCTTGACAATTGAGCTCTCTTTTCTCCTCTTCTCTATATAGCTAATACCTGTCTGGTTCTCACAATTCACGTCAAATGTTATTTCTTCCATGAGGTCTTCTATAGACTCAGCTCAAACAAGGTCTTTAGAAAGAAAAATGTTGAAAGTGTAAAGGCGGTTCAGTCTAGAACACTGGCTAAGAGAGCAGAATATTTAGGTTTGACTTCTAGTTATAATATTTCTAATTAAATTATTTAGTAAAGAACTTTTGTCTAAATTTCCTTATCTGTAAAATAGTAAAATAGGAAGGGACATAGAAAAGATTGTCAGGATTATTAAATTAATTAATACACTACACATTAATTTTAAAGAAAAGTTCTTGATGAGAAAAAACATTCAACAAACATTGCTCATTATTTTCTCTCTTGTAAGTTCTTTCAGACTGTGAGATCTTTGGGAGTAAGGTATGAGCTTAATTATGTACACATTTTCAGCACTGTATTTATTGTAACTGAGTAAGCATTCAATAATTTTTGTTGCTGTTGTTGGAAATTATGCTATAGAGTAAATTATGCTTTAATAAAACAACTAGATTTAGTAATATGAATATCTCCTTAAATAGATAACTCATTAGAATTATATTATTTTTATTCAACAATTTGTGACTTACTTACCAAATACCAGATACTCTAATAAAATTAGTGACTTATACAGTTTTCATCTTTATTGTTTTCTAAAACTTTCTACACCAGTTAACTACTTTAATGAGGTAAGTGGGAAAGTAATTATTATTCCCACTCTACATATGGGGAAGTTTGAAGAATATAAAGATTGTGATTATTCCCCCTACAAATACATAGTAGCAAAGCAAGTTGTAGAACCCAGATCTTGGTTCTTATCCTATTCTAATAGCTACTATATTATCAAATATTCCAAAGACCAAAAAAGAAAGTTGTGAATAATTTAACTTTGAAATGCTACAGTCTTCAGTCCTATATTTTTCATATATTTTTCAAAAGGTGTGCATTATATGAAATAAAATTCACTTTTTTGTGCAGTTCTACGTGATCTGACAAATGGATACATTCAAAAAATGCATACTTTCTATGATCATACAAAACAATTTCATACTGCCCCTTTTTAGCCAACATTCTCATCTCTCCCAGCCCCTAGCAAGTACACATCATTCTTCATCACTGCAGCCTTTGTTATTCATATAAATATAATCATATAATGTATCACCCTTTGAGTGTGATTTATTTCACTTAGTGTAATGCATTTGAGATTAATCCTTGCTGTTATGTGCATTAATAATTCATTTATTTTATGGTTGAGTAATATTTAAATGTATAGATAAACTATATTGTTTTCTATTTACCAGTTAAAAAACATTCTTGTATCCGGGCTCAGTGGCTCGGCCTGTAATCCCGCACCTTTGGGAGGCTGAGGTGAATGAATTGCCTGAGCCCGCGGGTTCGATACCCACCTGGGCAGCGAGACCTCATCTTTACAATAAATTAA
>NW_007175681.1:17483-29010 GCF_000164805.1 Carlito syrichta
TGTGGCCGGGAGCGGCCACTGCACTCCAGTCTGGGCAACAGAGTGAGACTCCAACTCAAAAAAAACAAACAACAACAACAACAACAAATTCTTGTTGTTTCCATTTTTTAGCAATTATAAATAGAGCCACTAAAAACATCAGTGTTTACACATTCATGTTGATGTAAGTTTAATTCACCTAAGTAGATAGTGAAATATGAAGTATCTAATCTGAAAAACCTATAATAACCTGTAATAACTTGCTTGACATAAATAAGTACATTTTGTAACAGATCTTCCATAAGTAACTCTTATATAACCTTATATAACCTTCCCATAATCATCCTGCATAACCATATTCCTGTACCTATTAGTGGTTGAAAACTTCCTAGTTGTGTAAATTCTGTAACTTTCCATATCCCTTACTATTCAAATGTAAAGGCCAAAAAATATCAATCAAACTGTACAGCTTATGTAATTTATGCCTTTAAATACCCACTACTCACTGTTTGGGACCAAGAGTTCTTTGGGACAGTAGTCTGCTCTTGGTCGCCAGCCCTCTAATAAAGTTCTTACAATTTAACCCTCTTTGCATGTTGGTGTCATATCCCGGAATCGGAATCTGGCTATAACATTTGGAGGCCCCAGTGAGAAGGTCGCCAACCTATCCCTGGCTCAGTGGGGAAGGTGTAGAGGAGGCGCATCATGGGATGTTCCAGGGCCCCATAGCCTCTCATCTGGCTCAGAGGGAGTTGGAACAACTCTCAGCTTCCCATTGCTTCAAAATTCCTGAGTCCATCTGCATTCTCCTAGGAGTTAAGAATCTGTTTAATCTGTATATGACCACAACTCTGTTAAGGAAGACAGGATCTGACAAGGCTGCTCCTTAGACTCTGTTCATTAACCCAAGATGTTGGTAGAACAGTGTCTTGGTTTAGTATTTGGTTTCTGCTTGGGTACCCATTTTGACTTCTAATTGATTATTTGGTTTCTGTTTGGGTACCCACATTGACTTCTGATTGCTTATGGCATTGGCCCCTTTCCGTTTTCTGCATCCTTGCTGTGCTCTTTGTTACAGGTCTTGCTTCTATTACACCTTGAGATTGACATTTAGGCTATAACTTTTATTAGACTTTCCTTATCTCTTTGTAATTGGAGGTCTGCTTCTCATCAGGTGCCTCCTGTGATTTACTGGTCTTTAACAATGTGGGGTCTAAGGCCTCCAAGCCTACAAGTTCCCTAAACTGTATGTTAAGAAACTTCTATGTCAGGTTCACAGAGAAATTATGGATTACGTCTCTCAAAGGGCAAGCTCTGGACCCTCTGCAAATCAACTGGTAATGTTGGATGGCCCCCTACAGGGTCTCTGAATATTCATGTTACTTGGATTGAATTTGTTTTGTTTGTTCTGTTTATGGCCATAATTCTGTTTTCTGGTTTGAGAGCTCTGATTTTAATTTTTTTAGTTTTCTCTAAGTTTATTTTTGTCTTTCTTTCTCCCTTTTCCATTAGTATTGCTTATACAGTTCAGCCAGTTCTAACTAAAAATGCAAACATCATTTAAACCTGTACAGCTTTTATTGAACTGCCTATTGGGACAAAGTTTAGTCAAGCAAGCTGGTTCCAATTTTGTCAGAA
Source organism: Carlito syrichta (assembly GCF_000164805.1). Lineage (NCBI taxonomy): Eukaryota > Metazoa > Chordata > Mammalia > Primates > Tarsiidae > Carlito > Carlito syrichta. Next base: position 19,101 of record NW_007175681.1, read on the forward strand.
ATCTAATTTAAATTTGAATATCTTAAAAATAATAATAAACTTGTTGCTGTTTCGTGGCTGCAATTTAAAGAAAAAAGTTATATAATCTAGATTTGTTTAATTATGTTTACATGTATACCTGTTATATGTTTTGTCCAGCATACTACCAAAATGGCTTTCAAGTAAATGAGTACCCATAAAATGCATATGACTTTAATGATTAATAATAACATTTTAAAAATACCTTTAAAACTGTCAACATACATTTGTCAAATGTTATAAAATTACAAGCCTGGCCAAGACCACAATAATCTCTATTTTTTTTAAGTGTTTTGTTATAAATATGACTAAGTTAAAATTGTTGGTTCAAAACTGCTAAACCTTCTAAATTATCAGAAAAATGCTAAAAACTGATTGGCCAGGAAATAGTTTTCCTGAGTAATTAAGCAAGCTGCTATTAAAAAATAATAAATAGATAAATAAATAAAAACAATGCTTATGGGTAAACTCTTCATGTGATATAAAAAATCTCAAAATTATTTTAAAGGTCCATTAAATGTCTGAGTTACTTTCAATTAAAAAAAGGAGCTATAATATGAAAAAATACAGGGACAGCAAAGTCCAAGCATGTCATCATCAGTGGTATGTAAAAATCAAGATAAGAATCACAAAGGGAAACTTAAGAAAAAATCTTGGTATATAATCAAGTTAGTTATAATTTTTTTCTCCTGTTCTAACTGTTGTTATGGCTTAAAAGACGGTGCAAATTTGCCAACAACCATTTGTAATTGTTAACAGTTAATTGTAATTTTAATTTGTTTTTTCACCCAAACTTGCAAGTGCACTAATAAATTTTATTTCCAACTTTGCCATGTGCTAACACATTAATGTTAAATCACTGCATTATTTGTTATATCAGGCTTGCTAAAGTTATATTTTATAAACAAAATAGTGTCACTTGTTGTGCCTAATTAGCACCCTCTTATAAAACAGGTAATGCTGTAAATGCTAAACACCTTCCATAACATGATAAGGTTTGAAAAACTGGGCTATATCTTGTACATCTGCCAGATAGATAAGGTACTAGGTATTCTATATGAGCACAGTAAAAATGAGAACTGATCACTCTCACCTAGTTGCTGCCTTATAGTTCTAGTTGTGGACAATTTGTGCACAAGTTGTGGACAATTTGTGCCTTGCAACTGAAACTACAATTTAGTAATTTTTAAAGGTTCTTAACAACTTTGCCTATTATAATCATAAATAAGTAGGAACAGGCCCTTACATATCCATGTGGTCTGTTCACTCTGAAGGGCTTTGCATCAGACTGTCACAAGTAGAGAAATGCCTAAAAAGTTTCATATATATAACCCATTTTTAAAAATGAGTTATTAAGTTTTTTTTAAACCAAAACAAAACAGTGTCAGTATGGAAGACAGCAGAACCAGAGGACCAAAGAGGCACCCCAATTGGCAGTCATAATTAGTGACCAAAACTCCAAGTGCCCATCAAAGACCTGGTAAAAACAAACTTGCTAAGGGGATGGTGTCCATTGCTCATGGGTAAAGCCTGTGGGGGCATTAGGAACATAGTTGCCCCAAAGGTGCCTAACCTCCTGGACCTTGTCCACTGTACAGGTCAATAAGCCACTGGAAAGCAAGAGCACTCTCTTCTGAAGAGAGGAGAGAACACTTGGCTCACAAATAATGGCCACCTATAGAGGCCTGAAAACCTGCTGAACTGCCTGGAACTGGCTCACCATCGCCCCAACTCCCCAGGTAAACCCAGGCACTGGAACCCAAATTAATTTTTAATTTAAAACAGGTGCCAGCCTTTTGTTCCTGGCCATCCATGTTGAAATCGTATAGCTTTACCCAAAAGAATTTTACCTTCTACATATCAGAGGGGGAAAAATAGCCTTGGGGCTGCTAGGACAAAAGTACAGTTCAGATATAAAGGCAATAACATACTCATCTAAGCAATTGGACAATACAGCAAAAAGGTGACTATCTTGCCTTCAGATCCTAGCAGTCACTGCCATATTAACTTAAAAAAACTAATAAAATTACTTATAGACAGCATAGCAATATGTTTATATAATACATTTTTGTTCTATTTTAGTACTACTATAAATAATTTACAAAAAAATATTTAAATTTACATTGATAAATCAAACAGACAGAATTGCTTTCACTATTCCAGCATTGTTTCTGGAACAATGGCCTTTTTCATGATTGTTTGCCTAATATTTTTTGCCTGTGCTCTCACTTGGTATTTTATTAAATCCAAATAATATTTGATTAAAGTCCCACTGCTTCCTATGTGTGCTCTTGGAAATAAATAAGTAGGGGACATCTCTATGGTCCACCTCTGCAGGAAGAATTTACAGATAATTGACCTTCACCCCAGTTCCCAAAATCATAAAAATATTTCTAAGAGCAGAAATGGGAAATAAAAGGACAAGCCAAAAGAGAGAAGCTATTTTTATTTCACTCTTAAAACTTACTACAATAATAAAAATAAAACCTGTGTCCTAGAAAAATATACACTCTAGGTAAAAAGTAACTTTGGCAACTTTGTCTGTTTAGAAACACAAACTTCTCAAGTATAACCTGTATTAACCCATTCCAATGTGTCATTTTCTTAAAAAATTACCAATCAGTCTCTGTTAAAGTATCTCCAGTCTTTACAACAGGTCCAGGCAACTGTACACTCCAGTGTTAGTGCTGTTCTGCCCATACCATCTTCTACACCTTGTCATCCATTTCAGCCCGATGACCTGATTTTCATCAAAAGGTTCCAGAAAGGAGGACTAACTCCTTCCTGGAAGGGACCATTTCTCACCATCCTCACCACTTCAACAGCAATCAAGGTTGACAGGATACCAGCTTGGATTCACCACACCTGAGATCAAAGGGCCAGGGAATCTGATCTAACTCCACCAGTTTGTGTCATTATCTGCACTGCGATGGCAAGTAATCCCAAATATCCACTTCCTTGTTCAACAAAGGAAAACAGTCACAGTTCAACCACCTAAACTGCAACCAAGGACTCCAAGAACCCTCTCAATGTCACCTTTCAATGTACATCTAAACTGTGAGACTCAAACAGACTGGTTGATAATTACTTTACAAGTATTGTACTCGACCGTTACCTCTTGTTTTTGTAATCCCACTTGTTTGGGGTTTTGGCACAGGATTGCTTACTATAGCTCCTGCAGATTGAAAATGTGGCAAAAAGTCTCTGTCCATAATATCCTATCTCCTATGCATAGAATGTGTTATTGCCCTACTATGTTGTGGTATTGCTTCTTAATTTGTTTTTTCCCTCTTGAAATGACTTACTGTACTGCCTATACCTTTTCTTTAACCTCTTTCACATCAGGAAATGTCCTAGCAATCCAAAACTGGACCCACGGTTCACCTCTGGTCCAGTTTAAAGTAAACCTTCCTTACCTGGCCCAAATAGAAAAGGAGTGTATATCTGGAAGCCTGTACAGTAGACACGGTATCCAAAATTATTACTATGGCAAATCATGCAAACAGTGGGCAGCCCTTAGTTAAATAAAGGATGTAGACTTTTATCTCTGCCCCAGTAACCCCACTGATCACAGTTGTAACTAGGAAAATGACTTTTGCCCAGACTGGCAATGCATCACCATTGCAACTTACAATGGGGGGCCTAATGACACCTCTGAAATTACCCTTTGGCCAGGTGCTGGCCTGGGATGACTTATATATATAAAGGTTACCAATCCTCTCCAATATTCCTGGAGTATACAACTGTATATGAATGGGTATAACCATGGTGCCTAACTCACCATCCGGCAGCAAACAATCAACTATAAAACCATGGCCAAACCAATAGGGTCATTGGCAGAGCTGAAAAATCCCTTGTTCAGTTATCACCAGCCTAAGCCTCAGCCTCTGCCTTCTGCCAGCTAAGTCACTATCCCAGGTTCACCTCAACAGCTCCCAAGTTCATCTCGACTGCTTCCAAAACCGGCCTGCCAACCCCCTAGTCTTTTTCCTATGTTAACTAATATGCATCATCTGCTTAATGCCACTATGCCTCAGTTAGTCTCAGATTGCTGACTCTGCTTAAAACCAAAATCCTCTTACTATGTGAGCATAGGAGTTAAACCTCCTATCATCTGGAGAACTAACTGCACTCAGGAAATCACATTACTTTAGGAAATGTAACTGGTAAAACCTCCTGTCTCATACTCCAGGTTACAATCTAACAACTTCTCCATTCTCTAATATTTGTAACTTGTGTCTCACTGCAACTGTAACTGAATCCATGCCCTACGTTGTTTCTGACAACACCTGGTTGGCTGGTCCCACAGGCCTTCCCAAGTGTGATACTATCAAAAGGTTTAATCAGCTTACCTTATATTTCACTGTTCATGTGCTACCTCAGGTTTATGCTTATAGAGGTCTCAAAGGAGCTGTTCTACTTAATTCCCCTGGTCTTCCAATTACTCCTTCAAAACACATTGTTCCCTTGGTAGTACCTGCCTTAATTGGACTAAATATAGTGGCTACATTCAGCACTGCTGCTCTGTTTCATGGAGAACTGGGTCTAACTAACCTTGCCCAAGAAATTGATGCTGTCCTGGAAAATCTACAGTTTGCCATGGACCAATTCCACAACCAGGTAGAATCCCTGGCTGAAGTTTTCCTTCAAAATCATAGAGGCCTAGACTTACTTTTCCTATCCCAGGGAGGACTCTGTGTAGCCCTTGGAGAGGTTTGTTGCTTTTATGCCAACAAATCAGGGGTTATTGAGATACTCTTGAAAAGTTTAGAGACAATTTAAACAAACAACTACAAAAAAAGAGAAACTAATAAACCCTGGTTCCATGTCCTGTTTCATTGAAACTCATGGTTAACAACTCTTGTTACTAGTCTAGTTGGACTCCTCATACTTCTTCTCCTCAGTCTACTTATCAGACCCTGTGTAATAAATTGGATTATTTGTTTTGTCAAACAATGAATCAGTTCTGTAAATCTCTTATATATAAAACTCCAGTATGATAATATACTTCTGAATGATGAGACAATGCATTGACTCATGAATAAGTAAAAGGGGTGAATTATCTAATCTGAAAAGCCTATAATAACCTGTAATAGCTTGCTTGACATAAGTAACTTCATTTTGTAACAGAGCTTCCATATTAACCTAGGAATAAGCCCCTTATGCAACCTTCCTATAATCATCCCACACACCCACATTCCTGTACCTTTCAGTGGTTGGAAACTCCCTAGTTGTGTAAATTCTATAACCATCCATATACCCCTTACTAATCAAATGTAAATGTCAAGAAATATCAATCAAACTTTACAGCTTATGTAATTTATGCCTTTAAATACCCACTATTCTCTGTGTTCAGGGCCAAGAGTTCTTTGGGACAGTAGTCCATTCTCAGTTGCCAGCCCTCTAATAAAAGACTCACAATTCGACCTTCTCTGTGTGTTGGCATCATTTCTTGCAATTCAGTATAATACTAGGAGTACAATTGCAGTATCATATAGAAAGTGCATATTTACTAGACTAGGCTTCCAAATTGCTTTCCAGATAGGTTGCATTATTTTGCATCCCCTTCAGCAATGTCTAGGAATTCTATTTGCTCTGCATACTTGCCAGCACTTGGTATTGTCAGTTGGTTTGATTTTATCCATTTTTATAGGTATCTCATTGTGACTCCAACTTGTATTTTCCCAATGACTAATGTAGTGGAATGCCTTTTCAAAAACTGAGTTGTTATTGAGTTTTGAGTATTGCTTATTTATTTATTCATTTTTTTGAGTTGGAGTCTCACTCTGTCACCCAGACTGGAGTGCAGTGGCCGCTCCCAGACATTGCAGCCTTGACCTGCTGGGCTCCAGTGATCCTTCTACCTCAGCCTTCCAAGTAGCTGGAACTACAGGCAATTGCTACCACACCTGGCTAATTTTTGATTTATTGTAGAGATGAGGTCTCACCAAGTTGCCCAGGCAGGTTTCAAACCTACACACTCAGGCAATCCACTCACCTCAGCCTCCCAAAGCATGGGATTACAGGCTGAGCCACCGAGCCTGGCTTGAGTATTACTTATATATTTTGAATATGTCTTTTGTCAAATATATGTTTGCTAATATTTTCTCCCAGTTTGTGACTTACTGTTTCATGCTCTTAATAGTGTTTGTAGATTAAAGATTTTTGTTTAATTGATCATTGTTTTATCTTTTATGGATTCTGTTATTATACTGTGTCTAAACATTTTTGCCTAATCCAAGGTCATACAATGTTCTACATATCTCCTTAAAAATAATAAATTTCTCCAGGTAACCATGAATATTTCTATTCTCTTTATTTATTCAACTTATAGACTAGTAATGAAACATTTTTTTCAGAAATGCTGAAAAAAATTAACCATTCATATGCATTAAATTTTATGGCACAAAGATTTACTTACTCATTTTCCAGATATTTGGCAAGTCTGAGAAAAATCTACCACAAAGGTTTGGTCAATTTACAATATATGATTTTAAAATGCCAGGTTAATTTTATCCATGCAGTTACACAGTTGTCCAAGTCATTGGAAAAATTAGTATGTTTAATCAGCTGTCTGAATAATTTGATAACTTAATTCAAGCTATGCCCATATGCATACATTGATTTGATTTCTGGTCAAATTGATACATGAGCAATCAAATCAATTTGGGCATTTAGATGCAATCCTGAACAAGATACTTAACTTCATAGATGCAAGTAAATATTAATACATCATATATTTAGAATAAACCCTGATTTTCTTTCAAAAGTAGCTTACTTTTAAGTGTGTTTTAGCTGTATATTTAATTTGATATTAAAAGGTGCAGGCTAGGCCCTTAAATATATTTTTCTATATTTTTACAAAGCTCTTTCTTCTTCCTCCCACTTATCATTTCCCCTCACCTTAGGCGATGTTGAGAGTGATTGTATGCAGAGTAAATAAAACTCATGGGAATTTGACAGGAAGAGCTCCTGTAGAGGTTGTAGTAGGGAAATAAACCCCTAACTAATACACCTCTCCTTCTCTACCCCTGACAAGAGAATTACTCTTTTCTATCAGGAATATGCATCCTCTTTCAACAGTGTTCACTCTGAAAGACATGTATTTGTGATAGCAAAGTAGAGGGGAGACCACTTCACCAGCCTGATCATCTAAATTATCTCCAGCAATTAATGCAGTAACAGATGTTCCAGCCTGATTGACCTGATGTCTAGGCATAAGTGGTGGAAAAATAAAAATATCGCCTGTGATATGTGGTAACATTGAACTAGACATAACTATATTATTATGGCTGAACTGAGCAAGTAACATGTAAATAACACAACAAAAGCAAAACAAATACTTAAGTATATTTTTTTTAAAGTTCCCACAATACAAAGAAAACTTTTGCTGCTACTGCTGTTGCCTTGGGGGGGGAAATAAACTTTTGCTAATGTTCTGTCTTGCAGTCATAAGCATGATGAATTCCACTTGTTTTAGCTAAAATTCTTGACTATCATAGAAAAGTGGTCAACCTCACACTTTACGTTTCTTTATTACATACAGAAACTGAGACCTTGAGAGGGGGACTGACTTATTTCAGTTTACAGTTAATGAGTGACAAAGCAGGTTCTAATACATAACTCCTTGATATTCCCATTGTATATATGTCTAACTCTCATTCTGCCTTCCTACTGCCATGAGAAACCATAATTTATTGAATTTAATAAGTGCTGGTTGTGCAATTAACACTTTTAGATGTGACTAGTTTGTTGAAGTTAAAAATACTTATGTTTAAGGCAAATTCTATCAAAGACATGTTTTACAGTCATGTTCATGGGCACAATATGCTTAGAAACTCAAGTAAGGTACCCAGAGGACCTCAAATCATTTTACCAAAAAGACACCTGCACACACATGTTGGCTACAACTCTATTCACAATAGCAAAAACATGAAACCAACCATGCTATCCATCAAAGCTGGAGTGGATTACAAAAACGTAGTACATATACACAATGGAATATTATTCAACCACAAAGAGGTACAAACATATGGATTTTGCAGCAACTTGGATGGATTTAGAGTTGATCATACTCAGTGATTTATCACAAAAACAAAGAGTAGTGTACCATATGTTCTCACTCATAAGCGGACCTTGAACAATTATCATAATACTTTAAGAAATGGATTGGCAGTAGTGGGAAAATACAGGGGGGTGGAATTGGAAGTTAAGGGAAACTTCCAGGGGAGGGAGGGGTATATCTCATCAACAAGGGTACCTGCATAATGAACATTTGCATACCTAACCCTCAATTGTACCCCAAATCTTTAAAATAAAGAAAAAAAATAAAAATAAAAAAAGAAACTCAAGTAAAGTTGAACTTCTGTTTCTCTGGGTTGCACTGCTGCATTACTATACATCAACCAATGAAAAACAATATATGGCAAAAATTGATTTTTTAAGTTGGAGTTTCACTTTGTCACCCAGGCTGGAGTGCTGTGGCACACTCACAGCCACTCCAGCATTAGCCTGCTGGATTCTGGTGACACTTCCGCCTCAACCTTCCAAGTAGCCGGAATTACAGGTATGTGTTACCACACTAGGCTATTTTTAAAAATTTTATTTTCTAGAGAGGAGCTCTCATCAAGTTGCCCAGGCTGGTCTCAAACCTGCAGACTCAGGCAATTCACTAGCTTCAGCCTCCCAAAATGCTGGAATTATAGGCTGAGCCACCAATCTGATCTATGGCAAATATTTTAATTGACAAAATCAACTTTTGGATTGCTATTAAATTCTACAATTTCAGACATTCTATTAAATGACAACACTATTCAAAGTAGAAAATTAGATTATAAGAGGCAACTCATAGCTGGGCTCGGTGGCTCAGCCTGTAATCCCACGCCTTTGGGAGGCTGAGGTGAGTGGATTGCCTGAGCCCACGGGTTCGAGACCTGCCTGGGCAGCAAGACCTCATCTCTACAATAAATAAAAAAAATCAGCTGGGTGTGGTAGCACATGCCTGTAATTCCGGCTACTTGGAAGGCTGAGGCAGAAGGATCGCCGGAGCCCAGCAGGTCGAGGCTGCGGTGGCCGGGAGCGGCCACTGCACTCCAGCTGTGCAACAGAGTGAGACTCCAACTCAAAAAAAAAAGGCAACTCATTCTAGGAACATAATATATTTCTAATTATAGTACAACATAATTGTCTAACCCAAAGTTTTTCAAACTGTCCTATAGAGAATGATAATTCTGTTGTAAATTAATCATTATTCTTAATATAAAAAGTGATTTTCATGGTCAAATAAATATTGCAAATGTTAGGCTATACAAAGTTTACAAATTTCTCAAGAAATGAGCACTAAAGTAACTATAGTCCAGATGACACAAAAACCATTATGGTATGGATTGTGTTTACCATTCTTTAGTGTTGTGGGAGATCATGTAGAGTTTAAGTAGGAAAGTGAAGTAATTTTCAAAGAGATCAATTAAGAGAGTATTGTAGTTATTTGAGAAAACATCACACTACTTTTCACAAAGACTGAATTAGCTTACGTTCCCACCAAAAATGTAGTTTTCCCTTTTCTCTGCAACCTAGTCAACACTTGTTTTTTAATTTATTATTATTATTATTATTATTATTATATATTTTTAATGATGGTCATCCTAACTGGTGTGAGGTGGTATCCCATTATAGTTTTGATTGGCATATCTCTGATGATTAGTGAAGCTGAGCATTTTTTCATATTTTTGTTGGCTACTTGCATGTCTTCCTTTGAAAAGTGTCTGTTCATGTTATTTGTCCACTTTTGGGGGGTTTTTTTGTTTGTTTATATTTTTTGTTTTTTTTTGAGTTGGAGTCTCACTCTGTCACCCAGACTGGAGTGCAGTGGCCACTCCCGACCACTGCAGCC
>NW_007175681.1:29030-76017 GCF_000164805.1 Carlito syrichta
GAGGGGCAGCTCCACAAATGGCACAGAGCATGGTGAGGACACACCAGACAACAAAGGCCCTAGGTCCCCGGCTTGTGTATGCACAATTCTCCGCGTGTGCCAAGTTCAAACCTGCAAGCCTCCAATCCTTAGCCAGCTTTGTTATGCGTCCAATAGTACTGTAACACAGCATTGGCCCCACCCTACTCCCATGCAGCTCATCCAATAGGAACATAGCACAGCCTCTTCTGGCCCCTGTCAAGCTAATAAATACAGCCCACTCCCTGTAACTCTCTATCTCTTTTTTCCTCCTTTACAGATCCTCTCTGTAATAGCCCCTTTAATACATCTCTTGGTCCTGGCCGGGTGTGGAGTCATTACTGACACCAAAATTCTTTCACTGCTAGTATTGTTGAGATATGTTTTTACTTTGATAATGAAAATAAATGCTAAATTGTAGTTAGGACTAAGTGGATAAGAAAGTAAATTTGCCTTTTATGTTCACAGAACACCTAAATTCTCATCTGAAGTCCTCAGGTTAAAAATCTCCTTTTTTTTTTATTTTTTGTTTTTTTTTGAGTTGGAGTCTCACTCTGTCACCCAGACTGGAGTGCAGTGGCCACTCCCGACCACTGCAGCCTTGACCTGCTGGGATCCGGCGATCCTTCCACCTCAGCCTTCCAAGTAACTGGAACTACAGACGTGCACTACCACCCCCGGCTAGTTTTTGATTTATTGTAGAGATGAGGTCTCACCAAGTTGCCCAGGCGGGTCTTGAACCTACAGGCTCAGGCAATTCACTCACCTCAGCCTCCTAAAGGCATGGGATTACAGGCTGAGCCACCGAACCCGGCTTGTTCACTTTTTAATGGTTTTTTTTCCTACCAATTTGAACTTCTTATAGGTCCTGGATGTTAGGCCTTTGTTGAATGCAAATATGCTTTACCCATTCTGTGGGTTGTCTGTTTGTACACTTTATTTTGCTATGCAAAATTTCTTAGCTTGATAAGGACCCACTTGTCAATTTTAGATTTTGTTGCACTTGCTTCTGGGGCCTTGGCCATTAATTCATTGACTGGGCCAATGTCCAGGAGAGGGTTCCCTAAGTTTTCTTCTAAGATTCTTTTAGACTGAATTTGCACATTAAGTTCTGCCACGTGACCCAGCAATCACAATTCTAGGAATTTATGCAGAGGAACATAAATTGCTCTACCAAAAAGATACTTATACACATGTGTTTATTACAGCCCTAGTAACAATAACAAAAACATGGAACCAACCCAGATGACTTTTGAAATTGGACTGGGTAAAGAAAATGTGGTACATATACACAATGGATTACCACACACCATAAAGAATAACAAAATCACGTCCTTTTGAAGCAACATGTATGTAGCTGGAGACCATCATTTTAAGTGAACTTTCACACAAACAAAAAACTGAATACTGCATGTTGTCACTCATAAGTGGGCTCTAAACATTGGACACATAAGCACAAAGGCAGGAAGAACAAACGCTGGACACTTCTAAAGAAGTGAGTGAAGGAAGGGGGATAGGGAACACACAACTACCCATTGGGTACCAGGGTGAAAGAGGGCTTGCTAGAGGCCCAAACCTTACCTTCTCGCACTTTACTTATGTAGCAAATCCTCACATGGACCCTGCAATCTTAAAATAAAAATTAAAAAAATAGAAAAAAAGATATTGTAATAGTTTAGCAAGAGATGATTTAGGTTTGGACCAGAATAGCAACAATATAAGTAGTAAGAAAAGGTCACACTTTAACTATAATTTGAAGGGAGAGTCAACAAAATTCACTAACAGAAGAGATACTGGATATGAGAGACTGAGAAAAGCCATGAAGAATTTATTAGGTTTTGGGCATAAGCAATCAGTAAATTGTTATGTTGTTAAGACAGAGAAGACCAGAACAGGTGTGGGAAGTTTTATTAGGAGGTGGGATTGAAATCAAGAGTTTAATTTTGATCATGTTAAACTTGAGATGACTATTAGACATTCAGGTAGAGATGTTTAAGAAACAGAAATATAAGCTTGAAGGTAAAGTTACCATTGAAGTTGGAGATATAAATGTTGGAGTCATTCATGTGAATGTGAAATTTAAAGGTATAGAACTAGAAGGAATCATGTAAGAAGAAAGTACAAATAGTGAAGAGGTTTAATGACTAATTCTTGAAATACTACAGCATTTAAAAATCAAAAACTTGGGATAAGTCAATAAAAGATACTAAATAAAGAGTGGTCAATGAGGTAAGAGTGAAACAAGAAAAGTGGAGAATCTCAGAACTGTAATCAAAGTATTTTTAAGATAAATGATTAATTCTTTATACCAAATAATGCTGAGAAATTAAGAAGGATGAGAACTGAGGTTTGACTATTTGGTAACATAAAATTTCTTGGATTTTTAAAAGTATAGCTTTAAGATGGGAACAAAATTCTGATTAGAGTAAATTAAAGAGAGATGGGAAAGCAAGAAAACAGAGATTGTAAATATAAACCACATTGTGAAGAGTTTTGCTGTGAAAAAGAGATTAAATTGGGTTTGAAGGAGATAAGGGGTTACAGGACAGTTGTAATATTATCATTTTTTTATCATCAGAGAAAGTGTAGTATTTGGTTTGCTTAAGAGAAAGATTCTCTAGCAAGGGGAAGGACATGACACAGAAGAGACAAAATGAGGAGTTACATCCTTCACCACTTCTTAGGTGAAAGGATTGGTTTTAGGCAGGATTTATCCCTAATAACTAGGAGGGAATACTGAGTAAATGCCTACACATGCAATTTAGTAGGTATACCCAATGGTAGGATGATGAGGGAGAGCTCTTCTGATATTTGTATCTTCTCAAATAAGTAAAAAAGAAGACCATCAGACCAGAGTGGGGAAGAAGGAGGAAGAACTGGAGGTTTGAAGAGAAAGGAAAATGTGAACTAATTATGTTTGAGAAGGGAAGAGTGAATTTACTAGGCTAGGAATTGGCACAGTATGCAGGCTTGACTATTTTGCCAACCCCTGGATTAGGGATATACAGTAAAATTGTTTGGACCCACTTGAGATATTTTGACATACATTTAAAGTGAGACTAACCATGATGGTTGCATATTTTTCTCCAAATTTGTTGAGTTGTTCAGGAGCATATATAGAGTAGACAAAACATGGAATTCAACCAAGGTTGTGTTTTGCTAGGTAATTGTGAGAATGAGAGAAAATCTAAAATGGTATGGATTTGGGCAATCATAATAAATCATGGAGTCTAAAGAAGGAAATAAAAAAGTCAGAATAGAAATTAAATGAGAAGTCTGGAAGGGTGACATCAGCAAGATGGTAAAATAGGAAGCCCCGGACATTTGTTCACATGGTGGAGACACTGAAGCAAAAATAATACATAAACCAAATCCACTTGTGAGAAATCCACAGATCAGCTAAGAGGCTCTTGCACCCCCAGGTGAGTACAAAACCAGCTGTATCAAAGCCAGTCAGAAAATATGTGGAACTTACTCACCATAGTCCTTCTCTCTAACTCACTGTATCATGATAAGGAGGAGACTCTTAGCTCTCAGCTTTTCCCTGGGAAGGGATAGAGAAGACTGAACCATACATCCAACATTTTGACTTTGTGAAGGGACTGCCTAGGAGACTAGTTTTTATTTTGCTTGAATATAAGCACTAATAGGAAAGTGTGCCATGTTGGGCACTAAGAACAATGGTGACAGTTGGTTTTACAGTCACTTGCCTTAGTCCCCCTGCTCCAGTTTAGCAGGAATGTGCAGAAAATCCCCAACTTCTAGTTTCTTCTTGAGGAGGAAAAGAGTTGGGGCATGCATCCAACATTTTGGCTTTTTAAAGGTCTGCCAGAAACATTTGTTTCTGTTACTCACAAAATTAAAAAAAAAAAAAATAGAGAGATGCTGTGCAGTTAATAGCAAGTAGATGCTGGGCACAGTGGCTCACACCCGTAATCCTAGCATTTTGGGAAACTGAAGTAGGAAAACCAATAGAGCTCAGGAATTTGAGACCAGTTTGGGCAACATAGTGAGATACCATCTTTGCAATACCACAGGCACGCTATTGGGCATGGTGGGGCAACTGTAGTCCCAGCTACAAGGGAAGCAGAAGTGGAAAGATTACTAGAGTCCAGGAGGTCAAGACTGCAGTGACCTCCAGGTTGGGCGACAGAGTGAGACCCTGTCTCAAAAAACAAAAAAGCAGATAGAATAAATGGCATTAGATGCTCTCATGGGATTAAAAATTGTACAGAAGACATAAGTGTGGGAAAACTGTAAATACTATTTAAAATTGAAGACAAAATATTTGTAACCAGGGAAATGAGTGGTTGTATATAAGGTGAAGGAATCGTTTTGGAGTCAGAAGGTTAAACAACATAGAGCCCAGTATTGGAATGACATTACTAATCTTAAAAGTAAACCCATTTAACACTTCAAAAGGGAAGATGAGCCAAGTCATGGATAAAGTTGGGAGGGCCTGTTAGTATATAGATACTTGAATGTGGATTAAGCCTATATTTGGGAGATGACAACAGCAGCATTTCAACAGTCATTTGAAGGGAATTCTAGAGTTCAGTCACAGAATTCTGTCTGAAATTCTGTACTATTTAACATTCTTGGTAAATACTTTAAGACAAATAAATCTGGGATCTAATATGAAGCTAAAAGGTACAATTATGGGGTAATGCCTTGTAATAAACCCAATCTGAAGGTAATAATATCACTCTCAATTACATTATGTGGGTATTTCTGAGGAGAAGGTATTTAAACTGTTATATTGATCAAAAATGGGTAGATATATGTGATAAGAGGGGTTGGTTAGTTTTTTGTTTTGTTTTGTTTTGTTTTGAGTTGGAGTCTCACTCGGTCGCCCAGACTGCAGTGCAGTGGCCGCTCCCGGCCACCGCAGCCTCGCCTGCTGGGCTCCAGCCATCCTTCCATCTCAGCCTTCTGAGTAGCCAGAATTACAGGCGTGCGCTACCACGCCCGGCTGATTTTTTGATTTATTGTAGAGATGAGGTCTCGCTGCCCAAGTGGGTCTCGAACCCGTGGGCTCAGGCAATCCACTCACCTCAGCCTCCCAAAGGTGCGGGATTACAGGCTGAGCCACTGAGCCCGGCTGGGTTGGTTAGTTTTTAAACAAATAGTCCAGAAGACTGAATAGATGCTATGATCAATAAAATCCAAATACTTTGTACAATCTTAGAGAAATATTAGTTAATTACATCAATATTTATTTATACATTTTGCCTAAGTATTTCTCCCTGCCCAGCAGCATAGAATGTAGCCTTATCAATTCATTGAGCAAGAGTTACTGTATCTATTTCATTCCACCTCTGCTTACAGACCGATGTATGGCAACTTTCAGTGTGATATATAACCCAAACAGAAAACAGCTTTCTTTCCTGTCTTTGAATAAACTAGATAAGACATTGTTAGAAATGCATCTAAGTTATAGGCTTTGACAAGAGAATATATTTTCCCTTTATATTAATCATTAAGCGAAGTAAAATGGTTCTTTTTTTAAAATTGTGGTGTAAAATTCAGGGTTAGGTATAAAAATATTGATTGTGCAGGTACACTTGTTGATGAGGTGTCCCCCCCTCCCGAGGCAGATTTTGACTACTGTCAATCCCACCTCCCCGCCCCCCCAGTGCACTTTCCTGTTACTGTCAATCATTTTTTTATAATATTACAGTAGTTATTCAAGGTTCACTTATGAGTGAGCGCATGTGATACTGAGATCTTTGTTTCTGTGAAAGATCACTCAGTATTATAAACGCTATTTCCACCCAGTTTACTGTGAAGTCCATGATTTTGTTCTTCTTTATGACTGTGTAATATTCCATTGTGTGTATGTATCACTTTTTTTATCCAGTCCTCTTTTGATGGACAGTATGGTTGGTTCCATATTCTTGCAATTGTAAACAATGCTGTGATAAACATATGTGTGCAGGTATCTTTTTTATAGAGTGACCTGAGTTCCCACGGGTATACTCCCAGTAGGGGTATTGTGGGGTCATATGGAAGGTCGACTTTTAGAACTTTTAGAAGTTGTCAACTGATTACCACAGAGGCTGTACTAGTTTACACTCCCACCAACAGTGTAGAAGTGTTCCCTTCTTGCCACATTCTTTTCAGCTTCTGTTATTTTCTGAGTTATTGATGATGGCCATTCTGACTGGAGTTAGGGGGTATCTCAGTGTAGTTTTAATTTGTATCACCTTGATGACTAATGAGGCTGAACATTTTTTCATGAATCTGTTGACTGCTTGTATGTCTTCTTTTGAGAAGTGTCTATTCATATCTTTAGGCTGCTTTGTAATGGGACTGGTTTTTTGTTTGTTTGTTTTTTCCAGGACATTTGAATTACTTGTAGATCTTTGATGTTAGGCCTTTGTCAGATATGGAGTTGGCAATTTTTTTTTCCCAGTCTGTGGGCTGCCTCCCTGATCTCTTGATGGTTTCTTTGTCTTTGCAGAAGTTTGTCAGTTTAATGAAGTCCCACTTTTCTAACATCTCTTATGGCATGGGCACTTCAGGTTTTGATCAGGAATTGGTTGCCAGTTCCAACTTCCATAAGAGTGTCTCCTGCGTTTTCTAAGGTTCTTATAGTTTTAGTTCTCTGATCCATTTAGAGTTAATTTTTGTGTATGGGGATAGGTAAGGGTCCTGTTTCAATCTTCTGCACGTGGTCAGCCAGTTTTCCCAGCACCATTTACTGAATCGGTTCTCCTCTCCCCACTAATGGGTGGTGAGGGCTTTGTTAAAGATAAGTTAGTTGAGAAATTGAGATTTTGCATCTGGAATTTCAATGCTAATCCATTGGTCTTTATGCCTTTTCTTGCATCAATACCAGGCTGTTTTGGTTATTGTAGCTTCATAATAAAGTTTAAAATCTGGGAGTGTGATACCTCTGGGTTTTTTTGTTGTTGTTTGTTTGTTTTGTTTTTGCTGAGGATTGTTTAGGCTATTCTTATTTGATTGTGTTTCTGTATGAATTCCTGTATTGTTGTTTCTAGGTCTGAGAAGAATGTTCCTGGTAATTTGATGGGTACTGAGTTAAATATGTAGATTGCCTTAGGTAGAATGGACATTTTAACAATGTTGATTCTTCCAATCCATGAGCATGGGATATTTTTCCACTTGTTTGTGCCATATTTGATTTCTTTGAGCAATATTTTGTAGTTTTCATTGTAAAGGTCTTTTACATTTCTGTTTAAGAAGATGCCAAGGTATACCATTTTTTTGTGGTTATTGTGAATGGAATTGTGCTTTTTATTTGGGTTTTTGTTGATTTATTATTGGTGTATAGAAAAGCAAGTGTCTTTTGCACATTTATTTTATACCCTGAGACTTTGGTAAAGTCCTTTATCAGTGCAAGGAGGTTTTTGACAGATTCTCTTGTGTTTCAAGGTATAGAATCATGTCTTCTGCAAAGAGAGATAACTTGACTTCCTCTTTTCCCCAATCATCTTCTATTCTGTGATTTCTCCAGTTAGGACTTGCAAAATTATATTGAACAGGAGAGATGAGAGTGGGCATCCTTGTCTTGTTCCACTTTTCAGGTATAATGGTTCCAATTTTTGTTGGTTTAGCAGTATGTTGACTGTGGGTTTCTCACAGATGGCTCATACTATTTTGAGGTATGTTCCACCTATGCCTAGATGTTCAAGGATTTTTATTAAGAAGGGGTGCAGGATTTTATCAAAAGCTTTATCTATATCTAATGATATAACCATGTGGTTTTGTTTTTATGTCTGTTGATATATTTAATTACATTTAGGGTCTACGAATATTGAACCAGCCTTGCATCCTGGGAGTGAAGTCTACTTGGTCGTGGTGAATGCTTTTTGAGATGTGTTGTTAAATCTAGTTTGCTAGGATCCTTAGGTGACTTGTTAGGCTGATAACTTGTGATCTTTCCATTTTCTTCATGTGCATTTGTTGAGATATGAATTCCCCTCTTACTAATGCTTTCATGGCATCCGAGAGGTTTTGTTTCCAGGTATCTTTTAATGTCTGTTTTGATTTCCATGTTGACCCAGGTGTTGCTTACCATCATGCTGTTTAGTAACTATGTCTCTGTGGATTTTGAGGAAACCTTGTTCGTGTTGATATTTATTTTTATTCCATTGTGGTCTGAGAAGGTGCGTGGCAAAATTTCAATCAAATGAAATTTGTTTATGCCTTATTTATGGCCAAGGATGTGGTTGATCTTAGATTACGTTTCATGCAGTGATGAGTAGAATGTATATTCTGTGTTCATTGGGTGAAGTGTTCTGTAG
This sequence comes from Carlito syrichta, assembly GCF_000164805.1. Lineage (NCBI taxonomy): Eukaryota > Metazoa > Chordata > Mammalia > Primates > Tarsiidae > Carlito > Carlito syrichta. The sequence goes on from NW_007175681.1 coordinate 37,319, forward strand.
GTATCAATTAAGTCCATCTGGTCAAGAGTCACATTGAGGCTCTGAATCTTCTAGCTGATTGTTTGTCCTGATCATCTCTATAGGGTTGTGAATGGGGTATTAAAGTCCCCAGCTATGATAGTGTTAGAGTCAATATCTTTTTTAAGTTTGCCTAGAAGCTGCTTTATGAAAGTTTATGATCATGTGTTGGGTGCATATATGTTTAAGACGGATATTTCTTGTTGATGGATTGAACCTTTTGTCATTATGTAGTATCCTTCTGTATTTTCAAATTTTTGATAATTTAAAGGATATTTTGTCTGAAATTAAGATCACAACTCTTGCTTTCTTTTGTGTTCCATTTGCCTGAAATTTTGCTTCCCATGCTCTTACTTTGAGTCTGTGGGTGTCCTTTGTGATGAAAGGCGTCTCTTGGAGACAATATATTGTCTCATAACAGTTTATCCATTTTGCCTTTCTATGTCTTTTCAGTGGTGCATTTAGTCCATTCGCATTCAGGCTAATTATTGAAATGTGAGAGTTTATCCCTGTCATGAGTTTCTTACAGAGTTGTAGTTGTTCCTGTTTATTTCTTGTTTTTCTTTTTTGTTTTTGGGTTGATTCATGTGTGTTTGCAATCTTTTTTCCTGTACTCTTGTGAATAAGTTTTTCATTCTTTTTTCCATTTCTTCTGCATTTAATACTTTCTTAACTGTTTCTTATAGAGGTGGTATGGAGACAGCGCAAGTTCTTAGGGATTGGATGTCTGGCAAATACTTTAATTCTCCTTCACTGATGAAGGTTAGCTTAGCTGGGAAGGTTATTCTTGGTTGAAATTGCTTATCTTTGAGAACTTTGATAATTGACTCCAAGCTCTCCTAGCCTGAAGTGTTTCTTTAAATAAATCTGCTGCTATTCTAATTGGCCTTCCCTGGTAGGTAGACTGATCTTTTTCTCTTGCTGCCTTTTGAATTTTTCTTTTATACCTACTTTGTTTAGGTGAATTATTGTGTCTGGGAGTTGGTCTTCTCGTTTGTTGTTTTGCAGGGTTTCTCTGAATTTCTTGTGTTTGAATTTTCACATTACTGATGAGATGAAGGAAGGTTTCTTGAATTATTTCATGAAGTGTTTGTTCCAGGTGGTCTCTATCTCTCTTTCTGCCTCAGTAAGTCCAATTACTCTTAGGTTCAGTTCTTGAAGTAATCACTCATCTCTTGAAGGTTTGGTTTGTCTTTTTAAACTTCTTTTCTATGTTTTTGACAGTTTGGGTTAGTTTTATATTTTTGTCCTCAAGCTCTGAGATTCTTTGGCTGAACTAATTCTGTTTTCCATGCTTATTAGTTTGCTATTTATTTCAATCACCGTATTCTTTACTTCTGTTTTCTCAGTTATCAACTCCTTCCTCTTTTCCTCTTGTTTCTCCTCAACTATTTTTTATTCTCTCTATTAATTCTTGATGTCTGAGTTCGTAGGATGTGACCACTCATTTTGCAGACTCTTCTTTGTTTTCATTGCAAAGTCTGTTTTCTCAGTGTCTGGCTTTCCAGGAGTCCGTGTGAGACCTATATTCTTCTTTTGGCTTTTATTCATTTGTGTAGATTTTCCTCCCCATGTTTTTATTTTTTCTGCATCTTCTTTAATTCTGTTGTTCAGGGGTGGCAGTGTTGCTTTTACTTATGTTTGCTCATTCTCCTATTCTTCCTTATGTGAATCCTCTAGTTTTGTTCAATCCTGAAGCTGGACTGTGAGCTGGGGGCTATATATTTTTTTTTTGCAGTTTTGAGATTTTATTGAGGAGAGAGCTGTGATTCAAAATCTATCTGCAGATCCCAATATCCACTAACAGGTGTATAGATACCCTGAAACCCACTTCCCACTGTCTTGCAATCTGTCCATGCAGTGGGAGTGTAGGTTTGCTTCCTAAAAACAAAATGAGGCAAGAAAAAGGAAAATAATGGAACAGGGAAGGGGGTAGAGGTAGGTGAAGAGAGAGAAGAGCAAGAGGGAAAACAGTCACACATACCGACTAACCAATAAAAAGAGACACAAAGACAGAAAAGAAAAAAAAACCCTAAAATATGCAATCACACATACACACAAGCTACCCAACCTCCTTATTGATGTATTATTCCCCTACACAAACATGAAATCTAAAGAAAAAAATCAATAAACTAACAGAACCCAAGCAAGTATGAAAACATTATTGATAACAGTAAGAAGAGAGAAAAAAGAGAAAAAAAGATGAGTAAAACAAAGAATAAAAACATTAAAACAAGGGAACCAAGCATGCTCTGAGATTGTTCCTCTAAGTCCAATGTCCTTTTAGCTCTGATCTCTTGCTCTCATCACAGGGTGGTAGGGTTGCTTACAGCTAGAGTCAGCTGCACTAGGCCTGCTGTGGAGGGAGGGTTGATCAGATCTGGTCTCAGTTAGCTTGCTGTCTGTCAAGTCTGTGACTTAGATTTGACCTGTGTCCAATGCAGCATGGGGGATGGGCTTCTGCTTTTCCCATTTTGATGCTATTACCTTGGGTCACAAGTTGGAGACTGGGCAGCACTGGGCAGAGCTGGGCTGGGGAAATGCAGGCCTCTGCTTGGTCTCAGGGCTGATCTCTGGTCCTGCCACAGCTGGGGACCAAACTGGTGGAGGTGGAGTGCAAGACAGCTGGGCGCTGCAGGTTGGCATGGCACAGGGCGGCTCAGACAGGATGGGGTACTGAAGCAGGTGGGAGAGCCTGGAGCTCCACAGGGTCATGAGCCAAGGGCAGCTCAAGGTGGGGGGAGGTAGCGGTGGTGGCGATGGCAGCTGTGTCAGCAGTGCAGTGCATGGGAGGAACTCCACTGGGCTGGAACTGAGGGCTGTCCCAGGTGGAGGTGTGGCAGCAGCGGCAGTGGTGGTGGTTGCGGCAGAGCAGTGCGTGGAGACAGTGTCTGTTAGCCCACAGGCTGAAGAGCAGGCTGGCAGTGGTGGGAGCAGCAGTCACCGGGGTAGAGAGAGTCTTTATGGACACTCACTTTTGAGGAGGGTCTCACAGACCAACCTTCCCCATTGCCATCTTGCCAAAAGTTGAACAAATGGTTCTGAAAATAAAAGCAGACATAATATTTATAAAAACTGACATTTCAGGATTAAAGCCAAATTAGTCTAAAAAAGACCTGACGTTTCATGTAATTTGAATAATATAATTGTTACGTGATACAGGTTAATTGTGTGTTAAACTTTCAATTGTTTAATGTAAATTGAAGTGATTAACTTAAGAATAATAAAAGCTTTAAAAATTACTCATTGATATCAGGCTCAATCTTAATCTATACAAAATGTAGTTTGTTAGCTTCTGTTATGGAGCACTTGTTTTGTCCACTGTGTCAAATGTTCTCTGAAAATCCTACCCACTTATTCCTTTTGATCCGACCATCTGGAAATCTCAGTACTATGTAGGGGAAATGACTCAGAGAAGCAGTTATTATTATTATTATTATCATTATTATTATCTTCATCATCATTATGTCAGACCCTCACTCTGATGCCCAGGTTAGAATATAGTGGCATGATCACAGCTCACTAAAGCCTCGATTTTCGGGGCTCAGGTGATCCTTCTGCATCAGCCTCCCAAGTAGTTGCGACTACAGACATGTGTCACAATGCCTGGTTAATTTTTAAAAAGCATTTTTTTTTAGAGACGAGGTCTCACTATGTTGCCTAGGCTGGTCTCAAACTCCTGGACTCAAGTAATCCTCCTGCCTTGGCCTTCCTACGTGCTGGGATTACAGAGGTAAGCCACCATGCTAGGCCAGAAACAGTTATTATTAAAATTCAAGTTCAACAGAGAGACTTCAATAGTTCAATGAACTTTCTCAATAGTATCCTATTTTTTTTAATCTGTGTGTATTTTCGTTTTTCTGGAGAAAGCTAAAGGTTTTATAAGAACATTAAAAAGGTAGATGGCGCAGGTTCAAGACCCGCCTGGGCAGCGAGACCTCATCTCTACAATAAATCAAAAAATCAGCAGGGCGTGGTAGTGCATGCCTGTAATTCCGGCTACTTGGAAAGCTGAGGCGGAAGGATTGCCGGAGCCCAGCAGGTGAGGTTGCAGGGGCTGGGAGTGGCCACTGCACTCCAGTCTGGGTGACAGAGAGAGATTTCAACTCAAAAAAAAAAGGTAGATGGCATCTCCACATCTCTCCTAAAGAAAACATCCAAGAAAACCCAATTACTCTAAACATATTGAAACTTACCAATTAGTGGTCTATTGGTGTTTAACACGCAAATATCAGGCCCTGAGCCTCATCATATGGCAACAGAGGTTAGTATGTTAAGAAAACCACAGATTTGATGCACATATTTAGTATACTCTGAGTACTTATTCTTTATTTATTTTGGAGACAAAGTCTCACTCTATATCTCAGGCTGGAATGCAGTGGCATCATCATAGCTCACTGCAGCCTTTAATCCTGGGCTCAACCATCCTCCAACCTCAGCCTCAAAAATAACTGGAACTACAGGTGCAAGCCACCATGTCTGCCTAATATTTTTACTTTTTACAGAAACGGTATCTCACTTTGTTGACCAGCCTGGTCTCAAATTCCTGGGCTGAAGTAATCCTCTGAGATTGTTCTGCCAAAATACTGGGACTATAGATGTGAGTTGTCATGCTTGGCTCATTCTAATTACTTTTATGAAAGGTTAAAATTTATTTCCAAATTGTGTATGTACATTTTTATGGAAGCTGTCTGATTATCTGTTTAACATACTTTGTAAGTTCATTTCATTCTATCTTCATTTTGTCATTTTGATAAGCAAAAAATGTCATTATTCCAAGAAATCAATAAACGCTTCCATACAGTGCTTTGGGATCTTGGTGTGTTCTTGTTATTAAAATTAAATCTAAACCCTGTTCCTCTTGATAACTGTGTTACCTTTGGCATAAGTGAACACAACTTGTTTGTTGTATTTATCAATCCATTTGAGGACTGCTATGAACAAAAACATAAACAAAGAATACAGAGAAATAATTTTAATTACTGCTATATGAATATAAGTGAATTCTGTAAAATTTTTCACACAGGAGAAAGAGAAAATCCAAGGGATCACAGGAAGAAGGACAAGAGTTCTGTAAGTTATACTTTATAAAAAAGAGATTTCTGGAAGTCTGTGCTTTATAAAAAAGTTACCAAGGTACACTGTGGATATAACCAAGAGAAAAGGGACACCATCCTTAACAAATAAATTGTTCAAGCAATCCTGGCAACCATCAGGGTGACCGATGTCACAGCCACACCCTTCATACATCCCAGGAGTGACTGGGCTATTTTCTCATATAAAGACATCCTTCAAGCCCAGCCACCTGACTACATTAGGAATGCTTAATAGGTCCTGGAAAGAGCATCCATTGCAGTTGTATGATTAATTCCAACCATAAAACTGAATTTCCCTAGAATTTTAACTAACCATTATTAGAGTTTCAAATTTTATATCAAAGTACTTTCTAGTATTTTAATGTACCTTAATGGGTGATTTACAGAGAATAAGTTGACTAAAATATTTTATCATTCTTAAATCTTTATAACATTTCAAGTAGCCTATTTTTTAACATTGAAACTCTTAGTGAGTTTCTTTTTTTCAGACTCTTCTTTCCCCCAAAGTTAATAATAATCACAGGCATTCAACTCTCACTTGGTTTTTCATTTTACTACAATTGAATTCATATGGATCCAACATAACAATTGACATTCAAATGGCTAATTTAGCAATCAAAATGTAATATAAAAAAGTAATAAATCATAATATTTAGATGATAGTGATAACATCCAAAAAAGTTGTAAAGTACAAATGTCACTTATAGAAGAGTGTGGATAGTAAAATGTAAACCTGACCTAAACCTCCTCTTTACTGCTTTGGCACTCCCACTCATTACATCTATATGTATTTGTGTAACTAACTAAGCACATCCTTTCATTGCTTCCATACAAAAGGCCTGTATTTCAGGCAATTCAGAAAGACAGAACTCTACCCAAATCATTTTATAAAGTTAATAACACACTCTAATACTCAAACTGGGCAAAGATCCAAAAAAACAAAGAGAACTACAGTCCAATATCCCTGATGAACATAGATGTAAAAATTCTCAACGAGATTCTAGCAAATCATCACAATGCATCTAAAAAATCATCAACCATGAACAAGTAGGCTTCATCCCTGGGATGCAAAGTTGGTTCAATATCCACAAGACCATAAATATAATGAAATAAATAAACAGATGTAAAAACAAGAATCACATGATTATATCATTAGATCCAGAAAAGGCTTTTGACAAAATCTATTATCCATTACTGATGAAAACCCTTGAGCATCTAGGCATAGAGGGAACACACCTCAAAATAGTAAAAGCTATTTACAATAAACCCACAGCCAACATATTACTAAATGGACAGAAATTGGAAGTGTTTCCCATGAAAACTGGAATAAGACAAAGCTGCTCACTCTCACCCCTCCAGTTTAACATAGTGTTGGAAGTTCTAGCTAGAGCAATCAGACAAGAAAAAGATATCAGGGGTATTCAAATAGGAAAAGAAGTAGTTAAGCTATTCCTCATTGTGGAGAATATGATCCTTTACCTGTAAAACACAAGAGAATCTGTCAAAAACCTCCTTGCACTGATAAAGAACTTTGGCAAAGTCTCAGGGTATAAAATAAATGTGCAAAACACAGTTACATTTGTATACACCAACAGCAAGCAGGCAGAGAACCAAATAAAAAACACAATCCCATTCACAATAGCCACAAAAAAAGAGAAAAAATTCCTAGGCACCTTCTTAACCAAAGAAGTGAAAGACCTTTACAATGAGCACTACAAATCAGTGCTCAAAGAAATCCAAGAAGACACAACAAATGGAAAAATATTCCATGCTCATGGATAGGAAGAATCAACATTGTTAAGATGTCCATCCTACCCAAGGCAATCTATAGATTCAAAGCATTACACATTCAATTACCATTATCATTCTTCTCAGAACAGGAAACAATAATACAGAAATCTATATGGAAATACAAAGCAAAAATGTTCAAAACAATTCACAGCAAAAGAAACAAAGCAGGAAGTAACACACTCCCAGACATTAAACTTTATTATAAGGCTACAGTAATCAAAACAGCCTGGTATTGGTACAAAAACAGGCACACAGACCAGTGGAACAGAGTAGAGATTCTGAAAGTAAAACCTCAATTTCTCAACAAATTCATCGTTGACAAAGCCTCTACCAACAACCACTGGGGAGAGAAGAACCTATTCAGTAAATGGTGCTGGGAAAACTGACCACATGCAGAAGAATGAAACAGGACTCCTACCTATCACCACACACAAAAATCAACTCCAAATGGATCAAATACTTAAATGTAAAACCTCAAACTATAAGAATTTTAGAAAATGCAGGAGATATTCTTACATAAATTGAAATAGGCAACTAATTCCTGATCAAAACCCCAACAGCACATAAGAGATGAGACTGACAAGTGAGACCTATCAAACTGATAAGCTTCTGCAAAGAAAAAAAACAAAAACAAAAACAAAATATCAAGAGAGTGGAGAGACAGCCCTCAGGATGGGAAAACATATTTTCCCACTATATATATGACAAAGGCCTAACATCCAGCATGTACAAGGAACACAAATGTGCCAAAAGGAAAACAAAATAATAAACAGCCCCAATTAGAAAGTGGGCAAAAGACATGAATAGATATTTCTTTAAAGAAGATATATGAGCAGCTAATAGACACATGAAAAATTGCTCAGCTTCACTAATCATCAAGTAATTGCAAATCAAAACAACATTGAGATACCACCTAACTCCAGTAAGAATGGCCATCATAAATAAAACAGAAAACACATCCTGGTGAGGATCCAGTGAAAAGGGAATGCTTCTACACTGTTGGTGGCAGTGCAAGCTATGGAACCTCTATGGAAAACAGTGTGACCATTTCTAAAAGAACTAGAACATGACCTTCCATATGATCTAGAAATTCACCTTCTGGGAATATGCCTGGAGGAATGCAAATTATCATATAAAAAATATACCTGCACACACATTGTTTTTTTGCAGCACTATTCACAATAGCAAAAGCATGGAACCCATCATGCTGCCTGTTGAAGGTAGAACGGATAAAAAAAGGTGGTACATATGTTGCAGAAAGACAGAGAGGCTTTGACACCAAGGCTATCTTAGGAAGTAACAATTTTATTAGCATTGGCATGACTCAGCGAGCTAATGCTCCAAGACTGAGCACCCTGGGGAGGGCGGAGAGGGGTCTTATACCTTACTTTAGGGTAGAGAGGGGTCGGGTTGTGTGACTATACATTTTTTTGGAACTTGCAAGGTTGTACTTAGCAAAACCAGATTTTTAAAGAACAAATGGTCTCTAGGATATGCATAACAAACGGGGGTTGTAAACTGATAACTTTACAAAGAAAGGATTTGGGTTAAAGTTGTGAATTGGTAACTATCTTGTACACATAGATATTGAGACAGTGATAAATAATGGAGACTTTTGAGACAGGAGAGAGCTAGGAAAAGGTTAGGCAGACAGACAGGTGGGTCCTCTGGTAACAATGTAGTGACTCCTGGCAGGCCTCTCAGACTCAGCATTGGTAAACAAGCTCCCTGTAAGCCTCTCAAGCTAGAGCTTAGGCACTCAGTTGCTAGGATCAAAAAGCAACCAATTGGCTCACCATTAGACCCCTACCTTAATACTGACCAATTAGAACAGCTATAGCTCACAACTACTGCTAGCCAATCAGCTTGGACTTAGGGCTATATAAGCACCAGATTTTCAGCCCCAGGTGGGCAATCCCTTTGGGCCCCCTCCCACTGTGGGAGATTTTCTGTCCTTAATCAATCCTGCTTTCTCATTTTCTAGCTGTCCATGTCCCTTATTCTTTCTGGGCATGAGACAAGAACCTCGACCCTGAAGTGCTGCAACCTGAAGAGTTGCAGATCGCCAGAATTGAAAAGCCATGCACCCCAGAGGCTGGCTTGCCAGTCACCAGAACCAGCTGAACCAGGAGAGCTGCCAGAGGAAGGTGAGACTCCAAAACTGAGACCTCCTAGGGGCTAGGCTTGCCAGCCCCCCCCCCCCCCCCCAATTGCAACACTCAGGGCTTGGCTTGCCAGCCGAGTAGAGTTGACACTTCCAGGGCTGGGATTCCCAGCCCCTTGATGACACACTCAGGGGCTTGGCTGGCTGGCCCATTGAGCTGACACTCTTGAAGCCCAGGCTGATGGCAGGGGGAGCATAAGAGGGGGGTAGAATGTGGAAGTTGAGAAACTACTTAATGAATGCAATGTTCGTTTTCAGATGAAAAGTCTAAACGTCCTGACTTGACCAAAACACAATCTATGCATATAAACAAAACTACACTTGTATTCCTGTAAGTTTATACAAATAAAAACTTTAAATTTTCATAAATTCATAACAAGTAAATAATACTGGGACTAGAATTCATAATCTCTGGGTATTTTACTAAGAGTATACTATAAGCTATTGTTTTTAGTTTATTTTTTACTTTTGTATGTTTGTCTTGTCTTATGAAGTAGATTATAAAATAAACTCCATGAGAAAAAGAATGATGTATAGTAGTTTGGAATTCTCCCACAGATTCTACTATTATCCTTTGAACAAGTTAATTACTCAGTAAACCTTTGTTGATTTCATTTAAGACATGCTCTAAAGACAAACAACTTTTGTGTATTTTAAATATGAATTGTTGTCTCCAAGAGATTCTTCTCACCAAAGTGGACAAAAACAAAGAAACAAATAAATAAATATGAATAGTTAAAATTTACAAAAATAGGATTAAAAAATTCAACATGTATTTTAATGAATGGTGATTATTCAGAGTCCTCTATCTAAAAAGTCAAAAATTATCACCTCTCCTTAAAAAGTCAGCTTCCAATATTTTCACCCTTAAAATGACATTGCATAATACAGACATTACAAAGCAATGTCAGAAATGAAGATTTTCATGCTGTTATTGCCTGTGATTTAATAATAGGATTTAGAAATAAATTATCATATCTTAATTCTATCATTCATTTTCTAAGTCAGTTTTTCCTTGTTAAGATACACATTTCAACAAATATGGCTACTGATTTAAGGGAGATGTTTAAAAGTAGAACTCCCTGGGTAACATACTGATACAATAGTCCAGTTACTCCAAAATGGGCTTTTAATGTGATCCATTAAATTCTGACATTAAGACTATTTACTCTGAATTCATCTTAAGTTTCATAGTAGACACAATAACTGTTTTTCTTGACATTACTCACAATAAATTAGCTGAATCCAAAATAAATAAAAAAGATGGTGTTTTCTTAACAAGCTGCTTTATAAGTTCATTCATAAGCAAAAAAAGCAATTGCTGTTGTGGCAAAACATTTTCTCTTCTGCAGGCCATGAGGAGAAGAAAGAAAAGAAGAAAAAAAAAAACAAAAACCCATATTGTGTATAAAACCTTTTGCACTTTGACATAAGTCCTTCCAGCCAAACTCTTTTTTATTGAAACAAACTTAAACCATATTCCATTTCACAAAAACAAAATGTGCTGAACATGTGGTTTTTAAAATAGAAGCATGTGCATCAACTGTTCTACATGAAGATCCTTTCTGAGAAAGGTCTCTGGGGAAAGTTCATTACCCAAAACCAGAGAGTACAGGAAAAGGGTGAAACACACTGAGATCAAACCTTACCTAAAGTGGATGACCTAGGCAGAGGCATAAGTGACATTTAATATGCACGCCCAGGGGCTCCTGTTGAGTGCCCTGCTTGGTAACCCGGATCAGGATGCTTGTTTAGTGGATAAAAGTGTAACTTTAGAAATTGGCAGGAACTCTTGTGCTTGGCCACCTGTATTCTCAGCCAGAGATGGTGGAAAGGGTTTTAAACAAGTACACATTTCAAACTTTGTTCTATTTTGCTTTCTTATGACTTTCCGGTTTCAAAAGAGCCATTTATAAAACTGCTGGTTTAAGGATGCGTTGAAAATACTCAACTGGCTATTATGATAAAGTTCATATTCTGTTTTTCCACTGCTAAAGTAATACCTTTTAAAGCTGTAAATATAAACTGAGGGAAAAGGAGGCATTATCTTTGCTGCAATAGCTGGGGAAAATTGCCATATGAATGGATATCTGTGTTGCAGACTTTTGGCCATCAATAATGCTATTTATATCTAAAATAAATACTGTGAACTCTGAAAGCAGTCTGCAGAGTCAATCAACAGTGGATATTAGCACTTCAAGGAAGCCATCCCTTCCAGCCTAGAAAAAGAGATTGGGCTGTGAATTTTGACCTAAGAATATAATAATGTCTTCCTAGATCTCATTATTCTTTATGTCCATTTAAAGCCATCTGGGGTCCAGAATGATGAAAGAGTGGTATAAATTTATGACCCCCTGGATCTAGCAGTAGCCCTTTGGATATTAGGTTGGATTAGTAGATTTACTGCTAATCCAAACACTGTGGGCCAAATTCTGCCTGACACATCTGCACTGTGGGTCTCTGAAAATTGTAGCAAGTTGAGCTTTTGAAAGGCTGACAGCAGCCTTTATGCTCCAGGCACAGGCTGCATGTGTTTTACCATCAAGTATAATTCCTCAGATCTGCATGTCCTCTACATTTGCAATGACAGCTTCACTCTTCCATCCTCTCTTCTCTGCTACACACATACACCCCATGGTAGTTGCCATTGTTAGCAATAAACTTAAATTTGTCACGTACTTTTTTAGACTAAGCAAATTTTGAATCAATTTTATGCATGAAGGTATACATGAATATCAGAAGAAGCACTTTTCCTCTTGATGCTTGTCAAAGATTCCGCCAATAGGAAGGTGTCTGAAAATAAAATTTTGTATTAATTCATGCTAAATTAGACTCAACTGAAAATTTGTATTTCAGCAACCATTATTTGAGGATTTTCTTTGGAGTTCTTGAATTTTTTTAAATTAGCAAGCTTGTAATATAAAAACACAAGTGGCACGATTCTCATCCGTGATATGATAAGATTAATTTTACAATATATATGTGAAGGCATTTGAAGAAAAATAATGTCAGCAAGCGTTAGATCCAATGTGTAAAATTATTCAGAAATTATGTGTCATTTGAAACTGGATGGCACTAATTAACCCAAAAGTAATCTTGACTGCCACTTATTTGATAAAAGAATCTTACACTAATATCAAAATGTCATGTTTTGAATCCTTTGCTATGTGCCATGTTTTTTACATAGATTATTATTGATCTTCATAAAAAATCAGATCAATTTTATCTCCACTTTACAAGGAAATGAGGCTCAGCGAAAATAAGTGACTTATCTAAGAAACAAAGTGGAGCTGAAACTTAAACCCTCAAAACAGAAAATTTTAGAAACATAGATAACTAGGTGTTAGGTTGATTTGCCAGAGTCGTGAAAGAGATACAAATAATTGCACAAGGACTAGGTTTTAAAAAGTTTATTTAAAAGGTAAATTAGAGAAAAGGGGTGAATTCACCTCCTCAAGATTGAGGAGGGGGCTAAACACTGAAGAAGCATTTGGTGCTGAATGTTTGAAGCTGGGTGCTTATAAGGCTTTCTTTAGAAGGCTGGGAACAGGAGCATTCCTGTGCAATGAATGTAATAAATGGGAAGGAGTTCTTGTTATGGTAATTAGCTGTTTAGGATGGCAACAACCAGATAGTTGATTGTGTAGGCAGGGAGAGTAGCTTAAGGTCTGTAAAACAAAGTTTGAAGACACAAATATTAAGTTTCAAATGTCCTTGGATTTAGGAAGCAAAAATACATTGAGCTTAGAGTGTGTCATTCATGGGAAAATTGTAGGAGGGCTGGAGTCGTCATAGCAGTTTGTGTATTGGTGTACAAATGGTTTGCCATGCAATATAGCTAGAAACTCATCCTTGGAACAAAATGTTAATTATCAAATTCTAATGCCTGTTACTGGGAGAAAGGTTGCAGTTTTACTAGTTTTACTCATTGGTGACTTTAAGCAGTAGAGTTAATTAAACTTACTTCAGAGCAAAAGAGTTAGCAGAACTGATTACACAACAAAACGTTACTACAGTATACCACTAATTGGTAGTTATAACAACAAAAGTATAAGTCAATGCCCAATTGCCTGCCTGTAATGGCCAAGGTAACATCCCCGCCCCACTTTTTTTCCTTTCACTAGGTATATCTCTGTTTCTAAAAATGTCAGTGTTTGACTAAGGCATTGTGTTGGACTGAATTGTTTTTCTCAAAAATAAAAAATAAAAAAGTGATGCTGAAGTTTAATGCATAGTACCACAGAATGTGATCTTATTTGGAAATAAGGTCACTGAAGATGTAATCAATTAGTATCAGATCACACTAAAGTAGAGGATTCCTTTTCCAATTTCTTCACTGTATATATGTAAAAAAAGTAATTTGTCCTGCTTCAAACTTCACAAATTATTTTAGTTTCAAGGGAACCTCTGAGGTTCTAGGCCAATATCTCAGCCAATTCAGAAATCACCCTTATTCTATGAGTGACAGGCGTCATGACAAAGCCACATTAGACAGAAAATCCAGATATCAGTTGAAGAGCTGGAGATAACAACAAGATTCGACATGGTCTTTCAAACTTCTTTTTGACTCTAAAATACTTGAAGGCCTTTTTACAAGTTTCATGGAACCAACATAATTTGAGAAAATTAAGAGATGTATTTTAAGTAGATATCCTTTGTTTTCAATAAGTGACATCCTCATGAACTTGCACTTGTAACGTTATGTATTGTTTATCAAATGTATTTTAATAAAAAACACAAAGATGATCACATGAAAGTACAAAGTAGAACAGAGGACAGTAGAGGCTGGGAAGGGTAGGGGAAAGAGGGAAATAGGTAGAAATTTGTTAAAAGATACAAAATTACAGCTAGATAGGAGGAATAATTTCTAGTGTTCTATGCTACTGTATATTTATAGTTAACAATAACATATTTTATAGTTTCAAATAGCTAGAGGGAGAATATCGAAGCGTTTCAATTTCTCCATATTCTCATCAACACTTGGTTTCTTTTATTTTCCTTCATAATAGCCATCCTGACAAGTGCAAAGTGATATCTCATTGTTGTTTTGATTTGCATTTTACTAGTAACTAAGTGATTTTGAACATTTTTTTTTTCACATACAAGTTGGCAATTTGTATGTCTTTCTATGCTAAGCAAAGTAAGTCACTCACAGAAGGACAAACACTGTATCATTCCACTTGTATGAATTATTGGAAATAGAATCATCTAATCAAAGTGTGGAATGGTAATTGTCAGGTATTGGGTTGGAAGGGAAGGGAGTTGCTAATCAATAGATATAAAGTTTCAGTTAAGCAAGATAGGTAAACTCTAGAGATCTGTGCAACGTTGTATCTATAATCAACAATACCGTGTTATACACTTAAACATTTGTTAAGAGGGTAGATCCCACCTTAAGTGTTCTTAAACAATAAAATTATATCAAAAATTAAAATAAATAATATTTAATTTGTTTCTTTGTATTTGAATAAGTAAAGTATATTAGGTTAAATAAATAGTAATCGTATTTTAAGTAATAATTAGAAAATGAGTAATTAGTGTTGTAGTATTTTTGAAGTTTATCACATTGGCTTACGCTAATCCCCAAAATATAAATATTCACTGTTTACCAATATTGATACTCCTCCAAATTACTTTCACATTTTTTTCTGAATTTGAAATATAAATATACAAGCTGGGCATGATGACTCACGCCTGTAATCCCAGCACTTTGGGATTACAAAAGGCCAGAGGATTGGTTGAACCCAGGAGTACCATATCAGTCTCAGCAACATCGTTGAGAATTCATCTCTACAAAAGATTTTTTAAAAGCCAGATATGACTGAGGTGAAAGAATTGCCTGAGCCCAGGAGTCTGAGCTAGCCTAGGTAACTTGATGAGACCTCATCTCTAATATATATATATATAAACTAGCTGGGCATGGTAGTGCACGCCTATAGTTCCAGCTACTTGGAAGACTGAGGTGGAAGGATTGCCTGAACCCAGCAGGTCAATGCAGGGGTGGCTGTGAGTGTGCCACTGCACTCCAGCCTGGGTGTCAGACTGAGACTCTAACTCAAAATAATAAAAGTAAAAATAAGTCAGGTATGGTGGCAAACACTTTTAGTCCAAGCTACTCAGGAGGCTGAGGTGGTGAGGTGGAAAAATCACCTGAGCCAAAGAGGTTGAGGCTGTGTTGAGCTATGAGCATGCCGCTTCACTCCAACTTGGGTGACAGAGTGAGACCCTGACTCAAAAAAAAAAAAAAAAAGAAAGAAAGAAACAAAGAAAAAATATAAATATCTAAATATCTTAATGGTGGTGAATTAAACAGAAACTAGGGTCTTATAGACTCATAGTTCTGTTTGTTTCTTACTGATATTTTAAAATAAGTTATTTATTCTTTTGATGTATTTTTATCAGTTAATGAAATATATGGTGTATATTATACAACCTCTCTTCCCATGTAATCATTAGAATGGCTTAGTCCTCTGTCTACATTTTGCTGATGATGAGACAGATCATCAGAGTGTCCACCTCCCAAGTTATAAAGTATAACACCATGGACAACATTAACAACAACCACTTGAACACTTACATGTATCAGGCCTTGTGTCATGTATTTTATTTTATTTATTTATTTATTTTTTTGAGTTAGAGTCTCACTCTGTCGCCCAGACTGGAGTGCAGTGGCTCCTGGCCTCCTCAGCCTCGACCTGCTGGGCTCTGACGATCCTTCCGCCTCAGTCTTCCAAGTAGCTGGAATTACAGGCATTCGCTACCACGCCTGGCTGATTTTTTTGATTTGTTGTAGAGATGAGGTCTCACTGCCCAGGTGGGTCTCGAACCCGCGGGCTCAGGCAATCTACTCACCTCAGCCTCCCAAAGGCACAGGATTACAGACTGAGTCACCGAGCCCGGCTTGTGCCATGTATTTTAAATGCATAATCCTTAGGAATGAGTATTATTGCCTACATTTTGTAGAAGGAAAAATTAATGCCTGGTGAAGCAAAGTGGACTCCTTGAAAGTATGCAACCATTATATGGCAGATATCAATTTTGAACTCCAATCTCTCCGCTGCCAAAGCCCATGCTATTAGCCACCTGATTTAGTCTATTTATGCTGGTGTAGAAAATTACCTGAGATTTGGTAATTTATAAACTATGTAAATTTATTTCTCACAGTTTTGGAGACTGAGAAGTACAAGATCAAGCACCAGCAAGTTTAGTGTCCGGTGAGGGCCTGGTCTCTTCTTGCAATATGGTGCCTTGAATTCTGGGTACTTGCATGGCAAAAGGAACAGAAAAGAAAAAAAAAAGATGAATATTGTGTGCTCACATGGCAAAAAAAAATGGAAGGTCAAGAAAAGGCCTAAATAATTCCTTCCAGCACTCTGATAAGACACAGTCCTTTCCATGAAGGTACAACCCTTATTACCTAATCACCTTCTAATGGTCCCATCCCTTTATACTCATGCTGGGGATTAGGTTTCAACATGAGTTTCAAAGGATAAACAAACATTCAAATCATAGCACCACTATATTACAGCAGTATCTGTTGTTCCAAGAATGTCATTCCTCTAATTTCTTGTGGTACAGGCTGTCTTGTTCAATTGCAGAACTTGTCTTAGCAGACGTAAATTAAATGGAAATTCAAAATAGAAGTATTCATTTTAGTGTAAATGGGCTTAAGTGAAAATCATAATTTCAACACTTATGAAGATGTTGTTAGCTTAGGCATTTTATTTAACCCTTTTAAATCTTATTTTTTTGCTTGTAAAATGGAAATAACATGATATACTCTATAGTTATAAAAATTAGTTGAAATAATGTATGTAAGCCATCTAGCACAATACCTGGTTCAGTATTATGAACACAACAAATATTGGTTCCCCTTATTCTTAGAAGTGCTCAGCCTATATGACTTTTCCTACACTTGATAATTCCTTTTCTCTCTTAATTTTCACCCAAAGAAATTTAAAACTTGTATATCATCAAAGAACTAAGTTGTGTGTCTGTCCGTTTTGCTGTAAATAAGGAAAATAATGAGAGAGTGAGGATGAAAATACAACAGGAAAAGGCCAAGGAGAAGGGAAGAAAAAAGAGAAAGATGGAAATGAATAAAGTAGAAGAGAAGAACTTTCAGGTCAATGTCGCACCTGGAACCAATCAATCTTAGATTCTCATATGATCATTTTTGACAAGAATCTAGCAGAATTCCAGTGGACAGTCAGAAGCCCTTTTCATTATAAGCTCAGAAAATCAGAGAACTATCCAATCCCATTAAAACCAACCTTGTGTGAAATAAATAATGTCTTTCAATAAGATTTAGTTGATATAATTT
The DNA here is from genome assembly GCF_000164805.1 of Carlito syrichta. Lineage (NCBI taxonomy): Eukaryota > Metazoa > Chordata > Mammalia > Primates > Tarsiidae > Carlito > Carlito syrichta. Next base: position 54,711 of record NW_007175681.1, read on the forward strand.
GTTTTTCAATTTTTTTTCAAAACCAAGCAAAAATGATTTAATCTGATAAACTGCTAAGATTATATTTTTTTGTCCTTTACACAACTTTTTTCTCAGACCTTGAAAAGCTGATCAAGATCAGTGTGGGCATAGAGCTTCATTAGCTTGCTTCCTGTTTAGGAAGGCAAAAGTTTGAGAAAAGGAGTAATATGAGTTTCTTATAAATCTTGCTCAAAAACCATTTTAGTTTGGGCCAGGGAACTTTCTTTTTCAGACTGACTGAATATAACACTGGTTTGAGTCTGAATGTATTATTGTACTCTGAAACTCACCAATATAATTGCTTTTACTGGGAAGATCATATAGAGACATTGGCCCAGGGATCACATCAATGGTTAATTCTAACTCCAATCTATTCAAAAGCCATTCTCATACAAATAAGTATCTATAGTTATGTCCTCTTAATATTTTCATCCCTTCTATGTTCATATTTTACATAAATTTTTAATTTTAGAATTGTTATCTAGGCTTACAGAAAAATAGTGAAGGCAATACAGTCCTTCTTTGTTAATATTTTACATTAATATGGTACATTTGTTATAATTAATGAATTTTCCTATTTATTTATCAGCATTTCTTTATTCTCTCACACCATCAGGTGATTCAGACTCATCTGATATTCAGCTTACCGATTCCTAGATTCTGAATCAGCCATTTTTCCCAGAAGCCTCTGTTCCTTTAATTAAAAGATGGCATAAGGAAACAAGATATAGTTATTAAGTATTTTTGATGCTACTGGAAGGCAGATGTTATTTGATCCTTTCAGCTGAGAGGACAATAAATATGTGTGTACTAACACATGCATAAGCATATATCTATGAAAATTTATATGTGTATCTATCTTTATATTATGCTAAACATGAGATTATACTAATTTCTTTTACTCTGATTTATTACCACATGAACCATTTGACTTCTCTCCTTGCTTGTCTGAACTTCCCCACTCCAACAGTGAGAGACCTGGCTCCTACCAACCACCATTCACTTACTTAATTATTAAATTATGCCTATACATATATAGTGATTTCACAATTGTTAACCCAAACTCTTGTGGGAAATGACTTAATCAGCTAAGTTACAACATTTATGTACAGTTCCTTTTACCCTTAATATTATAGCCTCCACTCATTTCCAAAACTGATTGGGTCAACATCAGTTTTCTTCATCCTTTTTAATCAGGAGATTTTATACATTTGTAATAAAGTTAGTTTAATTTATCACAATCTGCATTCAAGTCTATGATGCAAATATATTTTAATTGATTATTTAAACAAATTTGCTTATATTGATCAACTCTTTGCTGTAAAGTTCTGCATGTTCTGACAGATGCATGGTGTCATATATTTACCATTACTGTGTCATACAGAGTAGTTTCATTTCCCTAAAAGTGATACCCTGTGCTTCACCTATTCAACCATCTATTTTTTCAAAGCTTCTGGCAGCAATAAATTTAGTTTCTGCTTCTTTAATTTTGCTTTTCCAGAGCATACATATGAATGCAGTAGTATTGTATGAATCCTTTTAGTCTGAGTCTTTTCACTTAGCAATATACTTTTAAGATCCATCCATTTTGTTGTATGAATTGATACTTCATTCTTTTTTATTGCTGAATTCTATTTCATTGTATCGATGTACTCCAATCTGCTTGTTTATTCACCCATTGAAAGATTCAATTGATTCACCTATTGAAAAGTAACTTGTTTGCTGTCATATTTTGACAATTAAATGAAGCTGTTTTCAACATTCCTGTGAAGGTTTTGGGTGGATATAAGTTTTAAAATCAGTCGGATAAATACCTAACATCATGATTTCTTGATTGTATGATCAGACTATATTAGATAAATACGAAACTGACAAACTGGAGGCGACATTTCTAAAATGATGGAGCAAAAATCTCAGCAGACTTTCTTTTAAGCAAAACAATTTAACTTCTGATAATTATAATAAAATCTCTGGGTATTTCCCTAGCAAAATGAGAAACATTTATTCAAGAATGTCTATTACATGTTTGTAAGACTTGCAAGACTCTATAATATTAGAGTCCCTTCTCCACAAGCTCTGTGTTCTGAAAGATCTACCCTGGATGTGTGCAGCAAACATTATTGTCTCTCATTTTTCCCAGATTCTTATCTGGGCTGCAGTTTTATCCTTGGAGAGGCAGACTGCTGGCATTTTTTATCCATTCCCAGCCCTGTATTGCAAAAGCTCTATTGTAGGCAACTTTGCAGAGAGAGTTGGATCTTCCTTGCTTCAAATTTTCATAAGGTGGAAACTCTAAACCTGATGCTACTAGCCAATATTATTGTAGCTCTGATTATCCATGCCTCAGGTCTTATATAGTGAAGGCTCTAAAACAGGAAGAGAAAGTTTAAAAGATCAGTATCTGCCATATCCCCAAGTACCCACTCATAGGATGGGAAAAATGTGTTGCTATCATTAACTCCTGCACAGTGGCCTAGAGGTTTTTCCATGAGGAAAGGCAGTCTATAAGTATGGACATCTCTGAAGTATTGTCACAGAAAAATAATATTATTTGGAATTGAATGGAGAGCTCCAGGCTAAGACTGTTATCAAAACTAGTGGAAATCTTGGTGGAGAAGGATTTTTAAAAGGGTGGCAGCTATGATACAAGCAAAATGTCAGAGAATTCAGAAGATAATTACAAAGAATTAGATTTTTAAAGTGAAAATAACCCTCCCAGGAACACAATCAATTATAGAAATTGAAAAGCTGTACATATGTTCTACACTCTACTCAGAAGCAATTGGAGCAAAATATGAGAAAGAGTTGAAGGTATACGCCGAGCCACACAGTACCCATCAACACCAGATTGCAACCTCACTGGCAAAATGGAATTAAACACAATCTCTGAGCAAACACTAATTGAACAATAAACTACTCAGCCCCAGATACAAATCCTAAAACGTTGAGCTTAAGTATAATAGCACAGTTATTCCAGGCAGTCTGTAAGACTGAATACATTCCCAAGGCTGCATTCCTTTAGAAATGATCAGAGAAGACATGTATAAGCTTTTAGTAACTGGCTGAATGTGGGGCAAAAATACATTAACTTCCTGAACATTGGTAGTATTCTGCAAGCCCAACAACTATCCAATAATAAAAGAGTAAAAATCTCACTGACCAATGGGGCTGAATCACAACTTTTACCAATAAGTGGTGTATGCCAACTCAGGGGTAAACTCTAGCTAGAAAGGCTAAAATATTAAAACATGAAGTAAATATCTGATCCAGAAATACAAGACTGCACACTGTGGAAGAAATGGACTTTACGAATTGCTTGTTATGTGACAGAACAAGTAAATAAGTGATTAAGTAAACAGTAACAATGAAAACAAAACAAGAATCCTTGGGAAAGGAAATAGGCACCCAGAACTGCTATAATATATTATTTAAATTATTGCATTTTCAACAAAAATGCCAACACATGCAAAGACACTGATAAATGAAAACCATTCAGAAGAAAATTAAAAACAGGTAATAAAACGTGCTGCTGAAGTGGCCTAGATGGTAAAAACAAGTGTTTAAACTATTAAATGAAGCTATGATAATAGTGTCTCATCAAATTAAAAATATCAAAGAGACATCATTAATATAAACCAAATTAAAAATCTTGAGGTGAGAATTATAATAAGCAAAATAAAATATTTACTATAGGTGGCCAAAATAAGATTTGAAATTGGCACAAGATAATAATCAAGAATATTAAAGATAGATTGGTAGAGATTATGTAATCTGAAGAATAGAACAAAAAAGAATGAAGAAGAGAGAAATGTGGGACATCATTAACTACAACAACATACATGTAATGAGAGTCCCCCAAAAAGCAAAAAACATGTTTAAAAATATTTTAAAAGGTGACTGAAAATATTTCAAATTTGATGATAAAATGATTTATGTATCCAAGATCCTTAAAAAGCTCCAAGTAGTGTAAACACAAAGGGAACTGCACTCAAAGTCATTATAGAAAAAATACTGAAAACCAAAGATGAAAAGAAAATCTTGAAAGCAGCAAGAGAAAAATCACTTGTCACAAAAAAATGAATTAAAATAAGATTAACAGCTGGCTTGGTTTAAGAAACTAAGATCAGAAGGTGATAGAATGACATATTTAAAATGGTAAAAGTAGAACAAAACAATACAAATTAAATAATAATCCTGTAAATAAAGACTCTTCTACCCAGAAAAAAATAATTTTCATAAATGAAAGTAAAATAAAGACATTTTAGGATATTAAAAGACAGAAAAAATTATTTGCTGCAAAAGCAACCACATAAGAAATACTAAAGGAAGTTCTTCAGAATAAAATCAAGTAATTCAAATAAAATCAGGCAGCAATTCAAATTTACACATACTCAAAATAAATGAAGATTATGATAAATGTAATTAGGTAGATAATTACCAGAAACAGTGTGATGGTATATTTCTTCTCCTTTCTTTCCTTGACTGATCTTAAAAAAGAAATAACCCAACATGATATGCAAATAATCATACTGTTGGGACTATAGCTTATATAAATGTAATATATTTGACAATAACATTACAATAGTTGAAGGCATAATAAAAGATATATTGGAATACAAAAATGCTATTAGCTGGTAACAAATTCAGAAGGAAAAGTTAAGGAAACCAGAAAAGGTGAATAAGAAATTTAATATAACAAACTCTATAAATATATAGATAGTTTTCTTTCTTGTCTCAGATTTTTTTAAAAAAATAGACCTTATATAAATAATGATAAAAATGCACTGTTGATATTGTAACATATGTAGACATTTTAGACAGTTCATTTGTACATTAGTTCACAAATACTAAGAAGAAGACAGAACTTTATAAGTGTGATATTTCAATATTTTACTAGAATTATGTCAGTATAAATCTGAAGTTGATTTTGAGACATATATATGTATATATATAGAAAGAGTCAGCCTTACAGCAACAAATAAGAATATAATTTAAAATATAATTTATATTATTAAAGAAATTAAAAGGTTGACTAATAAAATACTCACTAATTGTAAAAGAAAATTGTAAAAGAATATAAATGAACAAAAGAGATATGACATTCACAGAAAATGAAAGTCATGATGCAGTTACAAATCTAACTATATAATTAATAGCATTAAATGTGAAGAATTAAACAATCTAATCAAAACACTTAGGCTGTTAAATTAGATTTTTTAAAAAAAGTTCTAACTATATGCTGCCTACAGGAAATGTACTTTATACACAAAGTTGCACACAGGTTTAAAGTAAAATAATGGAAAAAGATATATTATGAAAACAGTAAGCATAACAAAGCTGGAATGAGTATACTGTCATCTGACAAAATCAACTGTAAAACAACATCAAAAAATGTTATTAGAAACAAACAGGACCATTTCATAATTTTAAAAGTGTCAGTCTTTCAGTATGATAGAACAATTATAAACATATGTGAACCTAACAAGAACTTCCCAAAAACTGCAAGCAACAACTGCCAGAATAAAAGTGAGAAATAGACAATTAAATATTTGTAGGTAGAGACTTCAATATCTCACTTTCAATAATGAATAAAACAACTAGGCAGAAGATCACCAATAAAAGCAGCACATAAAAATCTTAGACAGACTAGACCAAACAGACATCTATAGAACTTTCCATCCATCAGCAATAAAATACACATTCTTCACAAGTGCACTTGGAATGTTGTGCAAAATAGACCATATACTAACTCATAGCAAAAACCTCAATACATTTAAAATAACTGAAATCATACAAAACATATTTCCGATTGCAAAGGAATAAAATGAAAAATCATTAACAAGAAATTTGGATTATTCATAAATATGGGGAAATTAATTAGTATCCTGGTAAGTAACTGAATGATTAAAGAAAAAATCAAAATGAAAATTCAAAAATGCATTAAGATGAATGAAAATAAAAACAAAACAAAAAACATATGAAATCCATCAAAAGTAGTGCTTAGAAATAAATTTATACCATTAAATGCCTACAGAAAAAGTAAAAAAAAAACTCAAATAACTTAAACTACACATTAAAAGTAGAAAAAGAAGAGTAAATTAAATACAAACAAGCAAAATAAAAGAAATTAAAAAAATGACTGAATGGAAAAATAATACAGCAAAGCAATAAAACCAAAAACTAATTCCTTGAAAAGACTGATAAAGTGACAACTCATAGGTTAGAAGCACAAAGAAAAAAAGATTATTATTGAAGATGAAAGAGAAGACATTATTGACTTTAGAAAAATAAAAGGGTTTATGAGGAAATAAAATAAATTAATGTATGTTAAAAATTTAGATTGATTAGATGCAATAGACTAATTCATAGAAATTCAAAAATTATCAAAACTGACTGAAAGATAAATCAAAACTGTAATAGGCCTATAATAAGAGTTTACATTAATAATTAGAAAAATTCTCACAATGAAAACTCAAGTGTAGATGACTTCACTGGTGAATTCTATCAAAGAAATATTAATATCAATTCTGCACAATTTTTTCCAAGAAATAATATAGGAGGAAACAGTTTTCCAACTACAAATAAAGATAATAATAAATGCAATTAGGTAGACAATAAAAAATGTGGTACATATACACGATGGATAAAAAATGTGGTACATAGCCAGGCTCAGTGGCTCAGCCTGTAATCCTGTGCCTTTGGGAGGCTGAGGTGAGTGTTTTGCCTGAGCCCGCGGGTTCGACACCCGCATGGGCAGCGAGACCTCATCTCTACAATAGATCAAAAACTCAGATGGGCATGGTAGCGCATGCCTGTAATTCAAGCTACTTGGAAGGCTGAGGCGGAAGGATCGCCAGAGCCCAGCAGGTCAAGGCTGCAGTGGCCGGGAGCGGCCACTGCACTCCAGTCTGGGTGACAGAGTGAGACTCCAACTCAAAAAAAAAAAAAATGCGGTACATATACAGAATGGAATACACACTGATAAGGGAAAAAATTATGGACTTCACAGCAACTTGGATGGTTGTAGAGGCTATCATATGCAATGATCTATCACAGAAACAAAAACAGAATACCACATGTTCTCATAAGTGGATCCTGAACATTTATCATAATGCTACAAGAAAGGGATTGGCAGTAATGGGACACTGCCAGAGGTAGGCGTCACATAACATCATGAAAGGTACCTGATCCTAAATCAGGTAAAGTGAGGACCAGTGGATGCCCAAACTTCACCTGTATGTAGACCATTAATTTACATAATCCTGACTTGAATTCCACATCTTCCAAATAAAAACTAAAAATCAGTAAATACCAAAGAAAATTATTTCCAAAGTAATCTTTGTTCTGTGATTCACTCTTTCTTCCTAGCAATCAGTTTTTGTTTTGCCACTCAAGAAAACTCTTCTCCCCACTCCCATAACCCGTTTAACCAGAATTTAAGCCTCCATTCTTTCTGTAACCTCAAGATTTAAGTTTCTGTAACTCATTGGAAAATTGGATCTTCATTCTGAAGGCTCATAAATGTGTATACCTTTTATCCTATTAATCAACCTGCTTCAAGTCAGTGATTTCTCAGTGAAACTTTGGGCAAACAATAGCCATGGGCCCCGCAGTTTGGTGTCGTTGGCAGGATATACCTCAAAGCCTCTGCTCTTTCAGAGCAGTGATGGTAAAAATCACTGTCTATCTCATCTACAAGGTTTTGATTAGTGCTTTAAAAAATGATGCTTGTAGCTAGTCTTGGTATAACAACTTTGGTGTATTTTTGGTGATTTGTGGTATGACTTGTCATAGTTTGATACTTCTCCTCTCAGAAATAACTTTGTTGTTTTCTTTCTTTCTTTCTTTCTTTCTTTCTTTCTTTCTTTCTTTCTTTCTTTCTTTCTTTCTTTCTTTCTTTCTTTCTTTCTTTCTTTCTGTTTTGTCTTTGCTTCTGTGTCCTCTTGTCATAAAGAGACATACCATAGGGCAGAACACAGGCTTAGATTCTTAAGTTCACTTTGTGAACTGGCTCTGCAGACTGGTCAGTTATTGTGTTTCTGACTAGACTTGTGTATGTTAAGACAAATTTTGCTGTGGGTCCCTGAAACAAAAACAAGATGAGGTTCCCCTCTTGTTTTGTTCTGTGTCCTTAGGAGCTTGTCTTTGTGACAATGTGAGAATGCTTTCTCTTGGTCTCCATCATCCAGAGGGTGAAATTCACATCAGGTGTCCAACCCGAAAAGTCTGGAGTCCAAGACACATAGTTTTAAGCTGCACATCTTTTACTATGAATGTATCAAGCTCTGAGGGAGTTTTGTCTTAAAAAGTCCCATCCCTACAAGATTTTGTGATTTTCTATCTTAAGTCTATGGGTATAAAAGTGAATGTAAGACATACAAGCAGTCAACAGATCCATGAAAAAATGTTCAGCCTCACTAATCATCAGAGAAATGCAAATCAAAACCACATTGAGACACCACCTAACCCCAATAAGAATGGCCATCATTAATAAAACAAAAACCAACAGATGCTGGCGAGGATGCAGAGAAAAGAGAATGCTTCTGCATTGCTGGTGGGAATGCCATCTAGTTCAACCTCTATGGAAAACAGTATGGTGATTCCTAAAAGAACTAGAAATTGACCTTCCATATGACCCAGCAATCCCCCTTTTGGAAATATACCTGGATGAACTTAAATCATTCTACAAAAAAGATAACTGCACACACATGTTTATTGCATCAGGATTTACAATCTGGACTGGATAAAAAATGTGGCACATATACATGGTGGAATATTACACAGACATAAAGAAGAACAAAAGTATGAACATTGCAGCAGCTTGGATGGATTTAGAGTCTATTATACTCAGTGATCTATCACAGAAACAAAGAACTGAGTACCTCCTGTTCTCACTCATAAGTGAATCCTGAAGTGAGGTCAAAATTTAACCTGTACCTAAACCACTTAAGTACACAATCCTGACTTGTACCCCACAACTTTGAAATTAAATTAAATTAAATTAAAAAATTAAAAAGCTTTAGGGTTAAAAGTCAACTTAATTAAAAGCTAATATCCAACACACACACACACACACACACACACACACATACAAACACACACACACACACACACATGCACACACAATTTGAAAACGCTTTATATCTTGATTTTTGGATGATTTTGGGAATTTTTTTCAGTAGACTGAACCCGTAAAAAATAAGAGTACCTGATCCTAATCTAGATGAAGTGAGGTCCAATGGGAGATCAAAACTTTACCTGTATACTAAACCACTGATGTATGCAGTCTGTATTTGAACACCATAATTTTAACAAAAATTTCCAAAGAAAGATCACTCTGGGCTGGGATGGTTCAGGAATGTTTCATGCATGATGTGGGATTTGAGCTGGAATGTGAAGAATGGCTAACATTTTGATAAATAAGAAATGAAAGAAAAGCACAAGTTGTTTCGGTGGGGACAGAGGACAGTGACATTGAGTAAGTTTGACAGGAGGAAAACTTTCTGTAGGAGAATTACAGGCCTCAACTCTACAAAAGGACCAGAGTTAGAAAGGCTTGTTTCTCAGGCAGAGTCTAAACTCCTCAGCCTTGATTTCATCTTAACATGAAGAAGAATTTGGGAGATGTGAACCTTTCATCACTGGAATCATTCTGCAGAGTGTATGTGCATATGTGAGGAATGTGGAAAGAGGAAAACTTTCTTGAATAAACATGTCTCTTCCAATTCTGAGACAATGATCACAGATTCATTGGCTTTGAAAGTATCTTTGAAGGTAGCACAGGACATTTGTGTGACAGCATCTTGGTTCCTCTGTGCCTGACTCTGCCAGAGTCAATAGAACCAGATTTTCCCCAAATCCACCCACATTCAGCCAAGGAAGAGAAAACATTCAGGTGCAGCCAATTAGTCACTCTCCCATGACTTTGAATCAACACAATGTCATGAGGTAGAGGTAAAGGTCATTCATCATGAGGACCAGATCATTCCATCTCCATGGCTATGGCTATTATTTCTGGTAACCAGTCCTCCAAGTTCCTGGTTCCTAGCCAATCCCCTGGTCTCTGATCAGTTCTGTGATTTCCCCAATATCATTTCATTTTTGATTTTTTAAAAATGTGCTTTTTAAATTTTCTTTAAAAAAATTGGGTTCGGTTTATTTTTATTCCACTCTATTCTTCCTCCTTCTTTGCCATCTTTGGTACCAAATAAAAAGATCTTGAGAATGCTTCTAATAATTCAAACTCCTTAAATGATTTGAAATAATGGTGCTATTCACCCTTTTTAGGGATCTTCTGCTTTTTTGGTGAAGTTTCAAGAGTCATGGGTAAATTCTTTTCAGATCTAAAACTCTGCTCCTTTTTGCATTGCATTATCTGATTTTTTTTTACTTTTGGAGGGTACCAGAAGCTACTGTGCCATTTAAGAAAACATGTCCTTGGTGTGTGTAATGACTAGGTTTAACAAATATTGTTTTAGAAATGATTGGCACTTGCTTACAGGGATTGGGTGTTAGTAATTTCTGTGTGAATTTGGATAAGAAGATTCTGACTTAGGCCCCGATGACTGCATCCTTTCTTGGTCCCATTCCTTAAAGAGTTCCACCCAGAAACCAGTGTTGTTACTGAAAAAAAAATGTTAAAAATTAAAAGCCAGGATGCAACTTTCCTGCAAATGGTTGACTATCTTAAAATTCCTTTGTGAAAGCAAATTGCATATTTACAAATAAAAATTTAGGGTTACCTAGCTTACAATTACCTAGGACAATGAAGCAGCTAACTGAAGGAGACTGATGGTCTAAAATAGGGGGAGGAACTTTAAAATTTGGCAAATGAATAATTTTATAAATTTATAAGATACGCCTCTCTGTGTCTCTGTATGTCTATGTATTTATATGTGTTATGTGAATGTGATGGTTCATTACCAAAATATATGAAATTGCTCTAATTGGCTTAAAATGTAAGTGCTTAATTTAAATATTTTATCAGAAAAAATAAACTTTAATTAGAATGTCTTTTAGTTCATGTGGCTTAGTAATATTTAGTAAATAAAGATAGTTTTAAAAGTGTTGGTAAATTCCTAAGGCAGAAAGAGAGACAGAGACCACCCTGGAACAAATATTCCACGAAATTATTCAAGAAAACTTCCCTCACCTCATTAATGAAGCAGAAATTCAAACACAAGAAAATCAGAGAACCCCAGCAAGACAACAAATGAGAAGACCAATTCCTAGGCACATAATAATCCTCCTCACCTAAGTAGGTATAAAAGAAAAAATCCTAAAAGCAGCAAGAGAAACAGGTCAGACTACCTACCAAGGAAGACCAATCAGAATAGCAGCACATTTATCTAAAGAAACACTTCAGGCTAGGAGAGCTTGGAGTCCAATATTCAAAGTTCTCAGAGATAAATGATTTCAACCAAGAATAACCTACCCAGCCAAGCTATGCTTCATCAGTGAGGGAGAATTAAAATCTTTCCCAGATATCCAATCCCTAAGAACTTATGCTGCCTCCAGACCAATCCTACAATAAACTCTTAAGAAAGTATTAAACACAGAAGAAAAGAGAAAAGAACAACAAAGTTCTTCACAAGAGTGTAGGAAAAAGATTGAAAACACACATGAACCAACCCAAAAACTCAAAGGAAAGACAACAAACAAACACGTAAGACAACTCGATATCATGATAAAAATAAGCCCTCAAATTTCAATAACTAGCCTGAATGTGAATGGGCTAAATGTACCACTGAAAAGACACAGAATAGCAAAATGGATAAAATATCATGAGGCAACAATCCATTGTCTCCAAGAGACTCATCTCACCAGAAAGGACACTCACAGACTCAAAGCTAGAGGATGGGAAACAGAACACAAAAGAACGTTAGAGTTGTAATCTTAATCTCAGAAAAAAAATACCTTTTAAGCTATCAAAAATCAAAAAAGATGAAGAAGGTCACGATATAATGATAAAAGTTTCAATCCATCAACAAGAAATATCCATCCTAAACATATATGCACCTAAGATGGGAGCACTGATGTTCATAAAGCAACTTCTAGGCAAGCTTAAAAGAGATTGACTCTAACACTATTATTGCTGGGGACTTTAATACCCCACTCACAACCCTAGACAGATCATCAAGATAAAAAACCTGCAAGGACACCCAGAACCTCAAGGAGACTCTTGAACAAATGGAATTAATTGATACTTACAGAACACTCCACCCAAAGACGACAGAATATACATTCTACTCACCACCACATGGAATGCACTCCAAGATCGATCACATCATTGGCTATAAATCAAATATAAACAAATTTCATAAGATTGAATCTTGCCATGCACTTTTTCAGACCACAATGGAATAAAAAAAGAATCAGTATCAACAAAATTTCCCCAAAGCCCACAAAGACATGGACAGTAAACAGCATGATGCTGAAAAATGACTGGGTGAAGACTGAAATCAAAGAATAAATTGAAAGATTCCTGGAAACAAATGAAAATGAAGAAACATCTTACCAATACCTCTGGGATGACATGAAATCAGTTTTAAGAGGAGAATTTATATCTCTATGAGCACACATCAAGAAAGTGGAAAGATCACAAGTGGAGAGCCTAACAAACCACCTAAAGAAACTGGAAAGAGACAGCCACCAAAACCCCAATCTTAGCAAAAGAATCCAAATCACAAAAACAAGAGCCCAAATATGGGACATAGAAGACAAAAATGTCATAGAAAACATCAACAAAACAAAAAGCTGTTTCTTTGAAAGAATTAACAAGATTGATGGGCCCCTAGCCAGATTGACCAAGCAAAAGAGAAAAAAAACCCAAATAAACATAATCAGAAATACAAAAGATCAAATCACAACTGACCCCAAAGAAATACAAAAGATTATCAGAGACTACTATGTATACCTATATGGAAATAAACTTGATAACCTAGATGAAATGGAAGACTTTCCAACATCATACAACCTAACCAAGTTGAAGCAAGAAGACATTGAGACACTGAATAGAACAATAACAACCCAGAAAATTGACTCTGTCATTCAAAAACTACCTACAGAAAAAAAGCCCTGGACCAGATGGCTTTCCAGCAGAATTCTACAAAACATATAAAGAAGAGCTGATACCAATTCTACTGAAAGTATTCCAGGCAATTGAGAAAGTTGAAATTCTCCCCAAATCATTTTATGAGGCTAACATTACACTGATACCCAAACAGGGTAAAATGCAACAAAGAAAAAGAACTACAGGCCAATATCCCTTATGAACATAGATGCAAAAATTCACAACAAAAGTCTAGCAAATTGGATCCAAAAGCACATCTCAAAAATCATACACCATGACCAAGTAGGCTTCATCCCAAGGATGCAGGGCTGGTTCAACATTCACAAGATTATAAATGTAATTAAATACACCAACAGATGTAAAAATAAGAACCACATGATTATCTCATTAGATGCAAAAAAAGATTTTCAGAAAATTCAGCATCCTTTCTTGATAAAAACCCTCAAACACCTAGGCATAGAAGAAACATACCTCAAAAGAGTAAGTGCCATCTATGACAAACCCACAGCTAGCATATTGCTAAAGGGACAGAAACTAGAAACATTTTACCTGAACACTGGAACAAGACAAGGCTGCCCACTGTCACCCCTCTTGTTCAATATTGTGTTGGAAGTCCTAGCTCAGGGAATTAGACAAGAGAAGGAAATCAGGGATATCCAAATAGGAAATGAGGAACTCAGTGTATCCCTCTTTGCTGGTGATAAGATCCTATACCTTGAAAATTCAAGAGCATCTACCAAAAACCTGCTTGCACCAATAAAGGACTATGACAAAGTTTCAGGTACAAAAATAAACGTGCAAAAGTCAGTTGCATTCCTATATAATAACACCGAGCAGGTAGAGACCCCAAAACAATCCTTAGCAAGAAAAACGAAGAAGGGGGTATCACACTTCCAGACTTCAAACTCTACTATAAAGCTACAGTAATCAAAACAGCCTGGTATTGGTATAAAAACAGGAACATAGACCAATGGAACAGGATAGAGATTCCGGAAGCAAAGTCTCAATTCCTCAAACAATTTGTCTTTGACAAAGCCTCCAACAACAACTATTGGGGAGAGGAAAACCTATTCAGTAAATGGTGCTGGGAAAACTGGCTGACCACATGCAGAAGATTGAAACAGGACCCCTACCTCTCACCAAACATAAAAATTAACTCTAAATGGATCAAAGATGTAAATGTAAAACCTCAAACTATAAGAATCCTAGAAAACACAGGAAACACCCTTATGGAAATTCAAACTGGTAACCAATTCTTATTCAGAACCCTAAAGGTCAATACCTTAAGAAATGAGATAGACAAGTGGGACCTCATCAAACTAATGATCTTCTGCAAAGCAAAAGAAACCATCAAGAGAGCAGGGAGACAGCCAACAGAATGGGAAAAATATTTGCCAACTGTATATCTGACAAAGGCCTAACATCTAGGATCTACAAGGAACTCAAACTCACTGAAGGGAAAAAAGCAAACAGTCCCTTTAAAAAGTGGCAAAAGACATGAATAGATACTTTTCAAAAGAAGATACATGGGCAGCAAACAGACACATGAAAAAGTGCTCAGCCTCACTCATCATCAGAGAAATGCAAATCTAAACCACATTGAGATACCACCTAACCCCTGTAAGAATGGCCATCATTAATAAAACAAACAACAACAGATGCTGGCGAGGATGTGGAGAAAAAGAAATGTTTCTACACTGCTGGAGCAAATGCAAACTTGTACAAACTCTCTGGAAGACAGTCGGGAGATTTATGAAAGAGCTAGAAATTGACCTTGCATATGATTCAGCAATTCCCCTATTGGGAATATACCCAGAGGAACTCAAATCATTCTACAAAGAAGATACCTGCACACGGATATTTATTGTAGCTCTATTCACAATAGCAAAAACGTGGAACAAACCATGTTGCCCATCGAAGCTGTACTGGATTTTAAAAAATGTGGTACATATACATAATGGAATATTATGCAGCCATAAAGAACAACAAATATATGGACTTTGCAGCAACCTGGATGGATTTGGAGTCTATCATACTCAGTGATTTATCACAGAAACAAAGACCAGATTTCCATATGTTCTCATTCATAAGGGACCTCGAACAATTATAGTACTATAAGAAAGCATTGGCAGTAATAGGAAACTGTTGGTGGGTGGTGGGATTGGCAGTTGAGGGAAACTGCTAGGGCAGGGAGAGACATACCTCATTAACAGGGGTACCTGCAAGATCAATGTTTGTATACCTAATCCTGAATTATATCCCACATCTTTACATTAAAAAAAGTTGGTAAAATAAAATATAAACGTCCTCAAAATTTAATTAGCTAGTTTGTTGGTGCATTTGTCTATTTGCCAGATATTGTCTCTGCTAGATGTTTTAAAATATAAAACTTTGCTTCTGTAATACCTTTAAGAAACTATTTTTTCCCTAAGATAAAATGAATAATGATAAGACTAAAGGTCAAAGCAAGTTGTAGAAAATTTGTGGCAGATTGATCTTGTGAAAGAAATTTCATGTGTGACAAAGTTTGCTAAAATGTAAAGGGAATTATTTAATTTTTTCTATGAGAAATATATTAATATCCAAAGCACACTAATGCAGAGCCAGAATCTGCAGAATCTGGGTCTCTCTTTCAAAATATCAGGTATTCTTTCTTTCTTTCTTTTTTGCATGAATCTATTTTAATAGCAAATGTAAAAGGTTATAAAAACTTTATGCAAATCTTACCTTATTGTCAAACTATTTAACATATTTATAAGTCTTTATTAAAATTTGTTTTAGCATTCATATGACATTAATGTAGAAATAAAATACTACTTTCTGGGCTTCTGGGCAATATGGAAATGGAACAGGTCAGACTATGAGAGTCTCCACAAAAGTGAGTGCCCATGAAGACTTTCTGCATAAGTGGGTGTGTGCTAGTAAGACAGTGAAAGTTCATCTGAGAGGAGACTCTGGTTCATTCTTCTGGGGCTCTCCTCCAGAGGTGACTAAAACCCACCACTGCCCTGAGATTAGAGACTCAAGTGTACAGGATTGTCTGCCATTCTCAGGACTCTCTTGAGGGGAGGCAGTAGAGAACAGCCACTCATCACCACTTGGCACCCAGCCCACGCCATTACCTGCAACAGCAGACTGTGTACAAGCAGGAGGAACCATGGAGAATGCAGGTCATGGAAATGTGGAATAATGCTCCAACTCTGGTGACAAGATACCACTGGGCGCATCTTGTTAGTCATAGGACTGGGCAGAGACCTGCACTGCCCTTCAGAGCTCTGCCCAGCCTCCACCTTGGGACCCAGAGGCTATCCACTCATTGGACTTGGAGAGATAGACACCCCTTCCCATGCTGGAATAGGCACAGACACATCAGATCTGAGTGGGAGAATTGACAGCAACACCATTGAGTAGTGAGTCTGGATCTAATCCATCCTCTTCCCATAGTAGTCTGTGGGGCATCAGACACATGTTGAGAGTAACCCTATCAGCCTGCACTGAGAACAGAGGAGAGGGGCTAAGGTGGAGGTTATGGCTGAAATAAACCTGGAGTTACAGAAATGGCCACAGAGTAGTTTTTTTTCCTTTGTTTTTTGTTTTAGTTTTTGCTTTTTTTCTTCTCTCTTCCTTTCTGATTTTATTTATGTTTTTGTACTTGCTTTGTTTCTGTTATTTTAATTTTTTTTTTTAGATTTTCTGTTCATGTGGGTATTTTTGAGGGAGAGTACAACAACATCATTTTTTGGTTGTTACTTGTATGAATGTCTGCATGTTTTGTCTTTTTTGTTTTTCCTGTCTTTGCTTCTTTCTTTATTTGTTAGTTGGTATGCCTGTTATTTTCTTTCTTCCTCTTCTCTCTCTTCACCTTCCTTTTGTCTTCCTCCTTCCTTTTTCCATTCTTTTCCCTTTTACTTTCTCATTTTGCTTTCAGGGAGCAGACACCACCACTTCATGGGCAAATTGTAAAGCAGTGGCAAGTGGGTTCCACAAGTGGCAAGTGGCAAGTGGGACACACACCTGTCAGTGGATACTGGGATCTGCAGATAGCATCTGAATCAGTTTCCCTCCTTAATTAAATCTCAAAACTACAAAAAGCATAAGCCTGCACCCCCAGGCCAGCTTCAGAATGGAACAAAACCAGCAGGTCAACGTAAGGAAGACTAGGAGATTTAGCAAACAGAAATAAAAGCTATTCCACTAACACTGAACAACAGAATTAATGAAGGAGTCAAAAAGGGGGAAAGAAAACCTTTACAAAAGAAGAAAAACCATAGGAAGAATATGAGTCTCACACAACCCCTGAAAGCCCATAAAGTAGCATTTTATTTCTACATTAATGTACCACCAAGGCTAAAGCAAATTTTAATAAAACCTTAAAATATTTTAATTAGTTTGACAATAAGGTAAGATTTCCATAAACTTTTATAACCTATTACATTTGCAGAGAATGCAGACTTTGAAATTCAAACAATGAAGAGCCCCTGAGTGACTAGTCTCAAACCACAAACCCAGGTACCAAGATATTATTAGAAATAACAAATAGAAATGAGGAGAGACAAGAAGAAAGAATGAAGGCATTGATAATTTAGATAACAGCAATAAAGGAAACACTTAATGAAATAAATAACAAACTGATAACTATGGAAAGTAGAATTAACCAAGCAGAAGAAAGAATGTCAGAGCTTGAACACCAAAATATGGAACTAACACAAACTGTTAAAAACATAGACAAGAAGGTTAAAAAGATAGAACAAAACCTCCAAGAGAGGTTTTTGTTTATTTCAAGAAACTGAACCTAAGATTGATTGGAATCCTAAGGAAGATAAGAGACAGAGTGCACCCTGGAACAAACATTCCATGAAATTATCCAGGAAAACTTCCCTCATCTTATCAGTGACAAGACCATTCAAACACAAGAGATTTAGAGAACCCCTCAAAGGCAACACATGAGAAGACCAACTCCTAGACACCTATTAATTCATCTACACAAAGTGAGTATAAAAGAAAAAATCCTAAAAGCAGCAAGAAAGAAGATCAGACTTCCTACCAGGAAAGACCAATTAGAATAGCAACGGATTTATCTATAGAAATACTTCAGGCTAGGAGAGCATGGAGCCCAATCTTCAAAGGTCTCAAAGATAAACAATTTCAACCAAGAGTTACCCACCCAGCTAGGTTAAGATTCATTAGTGATGGAGATTTAAAATCCTTCCCAGACATTCATTCCCTAATAGTTTATGCTGCCTGCAGGCCTGCTCTACAAGAAACAATTAAGAAAATGTTAAACACAGAAGAAAGGAAAAAAATAATGACAATTCCCTTCTCAAGAATGCAGGAAAAAGATGGAAACACACATGAATCATCCCCCAAATCAAAAGAAAGACAACAAATAAATAAAGAGTAGTAGCAACAACAAACTCCTTAGGAACCCCATGACAGGGATAAACTCTCACATCTCAATAATTAAACTGAATATGAATGGACTAAATGCACCACTGAAAAGACATAGAATGACAAAATGTATAAAATATTATGATGCAGCAATTTACTGTCTCCAATAGATTCATCTTACCAGAAAGAACACCACAGACTCAAAGTAAGAGGATGGGAAACAAAATTTTAGGCAAACAGAACACAAAAGAAAGCAGGATAATATCAGACAAAACACTCTTTAAGCTAGCAAAAATTTAAAAAGATACAGAAGGTCACTACATAAGGATAAAAGACTCACTCCATCAACAAGAAATATCCATCCTAAACGTATATGCACCCAACATAGGAGCACCAACTTTCATAAAGCAGTTTGTAGGTAAATTTTAAAAAAGATATTGACTCTAACACTATCATAGCTGGGGACTTAAACACCCCACTACCAACCCTAGACAGATCATCAACACAAAAAAAATCAACAAGGAGATCCAGAACCTCAACGTGGTGCTTGACCAAATGGACTTAGTTGATGCCTCTACAACCCTTCACCCAACAATCACGAAATATATATTCTACTCTTCACCACATGGAACTTACTCTAAGATCGACCATATCCTTGGCCATAAATCAAGTATAAACACATTCCATAAGATTGAAATTCTCCCATGCCCCTTCTCAGTCCACAGTGGAATAAAAATAAATATCAACATCAACAAAGTTCCCCCCAAACCCACAAAGACATGAACACTAAACAGCATGATGCTGAACAACTCAAGGGTTAACACAGAAATCAAAACAGAGATCAAAAGATACCTAAAAACAAATGAAAACAGAGACACATCTTACCAAATTCTTTGGGATGCCATGAAAGCAGTAGTAAGAGGGGAATTCATATCTCTACAAACACTCATGAAGAAAATTGAAAGATCACAAGTTAACAGCCTATCCAATCACCTAAGGAAACTGGAAAAGCAAGATCACCAAACTCATAACTTCAGCAAAAGAATCCAGATCACCAAAAGAGAAGACCAAATTTTGAACATATAAGACAAAATTATAATATTTTAAAAAATCAATGAAACCAAAAGCTGTTTTTTTGAAAGGACAAACAATATTGATTGACCCCTAGCTTGACTGACCAGGAAAAAAGGAAAAGCCCAAATAAACACAAACAAAAATGCAAAAAATGAAGTCACAGCTGACCCCAAAGAAAAACAAAAGATTATCAGAGATTACTACTTAAACCTGTATGGCAACCAACATGAAAACCTAAATAAAATGGAGAACTTTCTTACATCACACAACCTTCCCAGGTTGAAACAAGAAGAAATCGAGACCCTAAATATATCAATAACAACCAGGAAATTGACTATGTCATAAGAAAACTACATACAAAAACAAGCCCCGGACCAGATGGCTTTCCAGCTGACTTCTACAAAACATACAAGGAGGGGCTGATACCAATCCTATTGTAAGTATTCCCTGCAATCAAGAAAAACAGAACTCTCCCCAATCCATTTTATGAAGTTACTATCACATTGATACTAAACCCGGTAAAGATCCCACAAAGAAAGAGAACTACAGGTCAATTTCCTTGATGAACATAGATCCTAAAATTCTCAAAAAGATTCTAGCAAACCAGATCCAACAACACATCTAAAAAGTTATTTACCATGACCAAGTAGGCTTCATCCCAAAGGATGCAGGGCTGGCACAACATCTGCATGACCATAAAAGTAACTAAACACATTAACAGAAATAAAGACAAAACCACATGATTATATCACTAGATGAAGAAAAAGCTTTTGATAAAATCCAGCACCCTTTCTTGATAAAAATCAGTAAACTTGTAGGTATAGACAGAATATACCTCAAAAAAAATACACACTCCCAGTCTTTAAGCGTTATTATAAAACTACAATAATCAAAAAATTCTAGTATTGGTACAAGAACAGGCATATAGAACAAAGGAACTAGATAGAGATTTTGGAAGCAAAACCTTAATTTCTCAACCAACTCATCTTTGACAAAGCCTCCACCATCAACCACTGGGGAGAGGAGAATCTATTCAGTAAACACTGCTGGGAAAACTGGTTGATGACATGCAGAAGATTAAAACAAGACCTCTACCTATCACCATACACAGAAGTCAACTCTAAATGGACCAAAGACCTAAACATAATACCTCAAACTATATGAACCTTGGAAAATGCAGGGGACACCCTTATGGAAATTGGATCTGGCAAACAATTCCTGATCAAAACACCAAAAGCCCATGCCATAAAACATAAGATAGACAAGAGAGTCCTCATCAAACTGACAGGCTTCTGCAAAGTCAAATAAACAATTGAGATAACATCTAGTATCTGCAAGAAACTCAATGTGTCAAAAGGAGAAAAACAAACAGCCCCATTACAAAGTGGGTAAAAGATATGAATAGAAAGTTCTCAAAAGAAGATATACGAGCAGCCAATAGATACCTGAAAAATGATCAGCCTCACTAATCATCAAATAAATACAAATTAAAACCACACTAAGATACCACCTAACTCCAGTCAGGATGGTCATCGTCAATAACTCAAAAAACAACAGCTGGAGAGGATGCAGCGAAAAGGGGGCACTTCTATACTGTTAGTGGGAGTATAAACTAGTACAGCTTCTGTGGACAGCCGTATGACGATTCCTGAAAGAACTAAAGATTGACATCTTATATTGCCCTGCAATCCTCCTACAGGATATACCCAGAGGAACACAAATCACTCTATACAAAAGATACCTGCACATGCA
>NW_007175682.1:0-810 GCF_000164805.1 Carlito syrichta
GATTTATGGCCGAGTATGTGGTTGATCTTAGAATATGTTTCATGTGGTGATGAGTAGAATGTGTATTTTGTGGTCTTTGGATGGAGTGTTCTGTAGGTATCCATTAAGTCCATTTGGTCCAAAGTCACATTGAGGTTCCTGATCTCCTTGCTGATTTTTTGTCCTGATGATCTGTCTAGGGTTGTGAGTGGGGTATTAAAGTCCCCAGTTATGATAGTATTAGAGTCAATATCTTTCTTTAGTTTTCCTAGAAGTTGCTTTGTGAATGTTGGAGCACCTATGTTGGGTGCATATATGTTTATGATAGATATTTCTTGTTGATGGATTGAGTCTTTTATCATTATGTAGTGGCCTTCTGTATCTTTTTTTATTTTTAATAGCTTGAAGGGTATTTTGTCTGAAGTTAAGATTGCTACTTCTCCTCTCTTTTGTATTCCGTTCACCTGAAAGTTTGTTTCCCATCCTCTTACTTTGAGTCTGTGGTTGTCCTTTTTAGTGAGGTGAGTCTCTTGAAGGCAATAGATTGTTTCCTGATTGTTGGGAGCCAACATATGTAACCACACAGCTGAGGCCTATGAAGGCCTATTCAGAAGGTCGCCTCTGAGACAAGGACATAACATCAAGTGTGTACATATGAATAGTAACCAGTGTATTATAAGACAACAGAATTTTCAATATTGGAAGTGACAGTCTAAAATAAAATCTTATTATATCCTATGAAAAATGCACAGCAGAATTATTTTATATCTCTTTTTCTTTCTAAACTGTTTTTCTTCTTATGATTTTTTAGCTGTTATTCCTGGTAAACTG
>NW_007175683.1:0-1074 GCF_000164805.1 Carlito syrichta
TTTTGTCTGATGATCTGTCTAGGGTTGTGAGTGGGGTATTATTGTCCCCAGTTATGATAGTATTAGAGTCAATATCTTTCTTTAGTTTTCCTAGAAGTTGCTTTGTGAATGTTGGAGCACCTATGTTGGGTGCATATATGTTTAGGATAGATATTTCTTGTTGATGGATTGAGTCTTTTATCATTATGTAGTGGCCTTCTGTATCTTTTTTTATTTTTAATAGCTTGAAGGGTATTTTGTCTGAAGTTAAGATTGCTACTTCTCCTTTCTTTTGTATTCCGTTCACCTGAAAGTTTGTTTCCCATCCTCTTACTTTGAGTCTGTGGTTGTCCTTTTTAGTGAGGTGAGTCTCTTGAAGGCAATAGATTGTTTCCTGATTGTTGGGAGCCAACATATGTAACCACACAGCTGAGGCCTATGAAGGCCTATTCAGAAGGTCGCCTCTGAGACAAGGATATAACATCAAGTGTGTACATATGAATAGTAACCAGTGTATTATAAGACAACAGAATTTTCAATATTGGAAGTGACAGTCTAAAATAAAATCTTATTATATCCTATGAAAAATGCACAGCAGAATTATTTTATATCTCTTTTTCTTTCTAAACTGTTTTTCTTCTTATGATTTTTTAGCTGTTATTTCCTGGTAAACTGATTGATTAGCTTTTGTTCCAGTATGTAGTTTCACTTGGGGTTATGATTAGACGTTATAACTGTGATAATAGTTGTATTATGTTGCTTTTTGTCAAGCAGAACGTTCTTGGTTTTTGTACGTGCAGTAACTTTCAGCTTGCTTCAGTCCCCGGCTGTCGTCATGGCAACTGTGCAGTTCATTGTTTTAAGTGGCATGGCAGGTTTTGAGACATAGGTAGTTTCCATGTAATAGGCAATCAGATTTAGGTTTTAGGTTAAAATGTCATTGAATTAAGTTTTATAGAACATAGAGTAAGTTCATAATTTTTATACTTATTAGTACTAATGATAAGGTTTGTAATAGATTATAGTAGCTAATAGTTGTATTAGAATTTAGACATGATATTATAAGACAGTAATTAATAAAGTATAAAAGACATA
>NW_007175684.1:0-776 GCF_000164805.1 Carlito syrichta
TCTCTGACTTTTTTTTTTTTTAGCATTTTTGCTTTCCCTCGCTAAACCTCAACGTTCCCCTCTGTTAAATGGGGATGACACACTATCTGAAGGGTTCTTGTAAGGATGGAATGAACTATTTGACTGAAGGAAGAAATTGCACATGAGTCATCTCATAAACCAGCACTCTAAGGGGCATATGTATGGAAATATTGACATCTATCTTGCTGAATGTCTCTGCTTTCTGGAACACTTACATACTTCTTCAAAAGCCAATTATTTTGTTTTTTTGTTAGTTGTTTGTTTTTTTGAGTCAGAGTTTCACTCTGCGGCTCAGGCTGGAGTGCAGTGGCATGCTCACTGCCACCACAGTCTCGACCTGCTGGGCTCAAGCGATCCTTCCGCCTCAGCCTTCCAAGTAGCTGGAACCACAGACATGTGGTTAACTTGAAGGTAGGTCATTTGAAATCATCAAGTTAGGAAAGCAACAAGACCAAAAATGAAGAAAAGAGGTCATAATGGACTTATGAGCTACCATCAAGGAGGCCAATATGTGCATTATGATAATTTTAAAAGGAGAAGAGAGATAAAGGAGCAGAGAGCTTTTCTGAAAACATAGTGGCTCAAAATTTCCAAAATCTGATGAGTAAAATGTTCACATAAGTTTAAGAAGCTCAGTGAACTCCAGTTTAAAAAATCTGGAAAGAAATGAACACTGGGAAGATGGTGAGGTGGGGTTTCAGGAAGATGGCAATAGAGCCAGTTGGAGTATATGAGTCTCTGCTTAAGTGAGTGTG
>NW_007175685.1:0-967 GCF_000164805.1 Carlito syrichta
CGAGTCCTCAATCCCAAAAATCTACAGGGCATCTTGGAAAGGACTAAAAAAGAATCAGAGTTTTGAAGCAGGATCTATGTAAGGAGAGTCCTAATATACAGGAAAATACATGACCCTTTGCCAAGGGAAAAAAAGAATAGGGGTTATAGCAGTCCTCAGTACTAAAAATCAAAAGGCCATCTGCAGTGGGCTAAACAAGAATCAGGGTTTAGAAACTGCAACATAGGTAAAAGCAGTCCTCATATACAGAATCTACACGATCTCTTTCTAAGGAGAAATAAGAAACCTGTTTGACACGGTTCCTGCATCATAATATCTACATGACATCTTGATAAGGGTTAAAAATGAATCAGGGTTTCCAAACAGGATACAAGGGATAGGGAGTCCTCATATACAGGACACTACATGGCCCCTCGCTAAGGAAGAATAAGGAATCTGTAATACACGAGTCCCCAATTCAAAAAATTCTCATGGTGTCTTGCTATGGGGAAACAAGAATCAGGGCTTCGACCTCGTCTCATGTTTTAGAGATATTTGGCTTGTGGGTATTATGAATCAGTCATTTCAGGACTCCTGTAGCATTCTGGTCCACTTGAGAGTTGTAAACGGGTATCTGGTAGTTCAAGCCCCTTCGGATCCTCGGGACAGCTAAGGACTGATTCCCCGAACAAAAGTATCTTCTTGCCGTATGTGGATGTAACTCTGGTCTTAAGATGAACTTGGTAATCCTTAAATTTCCGTTTGTACTTTTATTTGGAGAGGGGCCGAGGGTTTTGCAGTTGTCAAATATTTAGTACGAATTATTAAAATGTAACTAGGAATCATGGATTCCACGTCCCTAGGAAACATCTGGGCATCTGATTTTGTATACAGCGTTTTGAAATCCACATAGAAAGGGAAAATCAGGCATCTTGCTGAGAATGTAAAGGGAATCCGGTTCTTGAGTTCTCAATCGCCTAAATCTACA
>NW_007175686.1:0-717 GCF_000164805.1 Carlito syrichta
GAATTCCAAGAAACCCAAAATGTCGCCAGGCAGAGTAGAGCTTTATAGAGGTCAGGGGATCAATGAAGTTTTAAGTTCTAAACATCTGACAGTGGGCTCAGTTAGCCCCAAAGCTCATCCTCTGATTACTTCCCCAGTTCCAGAAAACTTAATTGGAATAGGCATATTCATCAACTGGGAAATCCCCACTTTGACTCCCTGACCTGTGAAGTGGGATATTGGGATAGTAGAGTCCAAGTGAAAGCTGCTAAAACTGTTTCTGTCTAGGAATGTATTAAACCAAAAGCAACAACACATTCCTAAAGAGATCAGAGATTAGTGCCAGCATAAAGGACTGATCTTGGAACTGATTCAGGCATGGTGCTTCCCACCACATCTGTTTAGCTTACCTACTTGGCCTGTGCAGAAAACAGATGAATCTTGAAGAATTGCTGGAGATGCTCTCCCAGTGCAAAACCCTTTGCCAGTGTATCTGGGCTTGACTTAGCACTGCTGCTGGCTAGCATGCCAAAGTGCTAATTTTTACATCACAGGGCTTGATGGATTCAAACTGTTGAAAACAGAGAAGAGAAGATTAAAGTGACAGAACAATGCCTCCAAGAGATAAGCAATTAAATCAAGAGACTGAACCTAAGATTATTTGGAATCTCTGAGTCAGATAATGAATCAGTGACCACTCTGGAGCAAGCATTCCCAATTTGAGTGAGAAAATAAATG
>NW_007175687.1:0-814 GCF_000164805.1 Carlito syrichta
CATCCAGCTGACTTAACTCGTAAGCTAACTAGCTACCTAGCATACTTAACCAACTGACTTAACCCACTTCCTAACTTTCTAGCTAACTGACTCAATGAGTGACTTAATACATTAGTTAACTATCTAACTACCTGACTCAACCTACTCACTTAACCCATTAGTTAACTAGCTAGCTAGCTATCTTAACAAGCTGACAAAATTTGAAAACTGACTTTGCTCATTGACTTAACTGACCGAATTAACTAGTTAGATAGCAAACTTAACTATGTGAATTAAATAATTAGCTAATTATTTAACTAACTGAATAACTAGCTGACTGAATGGATTAGCTAACTGGTCAGGAAGCAGACTTAAGTAGCTGACTTAAATAGTTAGCTAACAAGTGAGCGAGCTGATTTTGCCAGCTGACTTAGCTAGGTAGCTGGTTAGTTAGCTGACATAGCTAACTGACTTAACTAGTTGGCTAACGAGATAGCTAACTGACTTAACAAATTTGTTAACGAGTTAGCTAACTGTTTTAACTAGTTGGGAAATGAGATAAGTAGCTGAATATACTACTTTGCTAACAAGTTAGCTAGGTGACTTAACTTGTTTGCTGACAAGTCAGCTGACTAGTTAGCTGGTTTAATACATTGGCTGACTACTCGGCCTACTTTTTCACTGGCATAAAGGGTAGGCCAAATAGTCGGCTGACTATTTAACTGGTTTAACTTGTTGACTGACATGTTGGCCCACTAGTTAGCTTTGTTATCTAGTTGGTTGACTAATTTACTGACCTAACTAGTCGTCTGATTTGTTGGTCAACTAGTTAGCT
>NW_007175688.1:0-1049 GCF_000164805.1 Carlito syrichta
CTAGACATAAATTTCCTATAGGTAGGTTTTAAAAGGCGTTTACACATTTCTACTGCAGGCCAAGTGGCAACCTGTCCCACCCCTTGGCGAATCAAAGGAAAACTCCATCAGATAAAACTAGAACAGTATAATTTCAATTTGCAGGTTAGCATAATAATCACTAGAAATCCTTTGGAAACATAAATTAACTAAACATAGGTATTTGGTATTTCATCATTCAGGATCCAAATCCCTGAAATGAACTTTGTTAAACCTATAAAATTGTTTAATGGTAGGCCTCTGAAGGAAAGGGAGGCCACAACCATAAATGTTCATAAGAAGATTGTGTTGTCTATTTGAAACAAATTTTAATTACAGTTTATAAGCTTATTTCCCTAGACACTTCTTGAACCAGAAGAAATTCAAAACATCCAGGGAAAGTAAGTGCTGCTAAAAATTTAAAAAGGAAGAACCCAATCAGCGACTGTAAAAAAAAAAAAAAAAGGGGAGGGGACCCTAAGTGTGGTCCTGTTCCTATAGCAGTCTAGAGAATTTAAATACCTAACTTCTCTATGAAGTCTCAAAGGGGGGGTGAACAAAAGCCCCTGCTGAGGGAAAAGGCCCCACAACAGGCTTTTAAATAAAGTAAACAGGCATCTTAACTCTTCTTGTTAGGGGCATACAGGCAAACTTAAAAGAATGTGGTTTTTTAGTTGTTGTTGTTGTTGTTGTTTTTCTTTCTTTTTTTCTTTTTTTCTCTTTTCAAAATCGTTAAACTGTAATTTTGGCCAAATAAGACTTTTTTTATGAAATGGCCAGTCTCTGGGCCATTTGGCCTTTCTTAAACAAAACCCACCTGGGCGGGCCTTTAAAGTTGCAACTTGCCATTCAAAGGGAAATACCTCTAAATGCTATCAACCTTGCCGCTGGGCTAGTGGCAGCCCAAGTGAGGCCAACTGCTGATCCTGAACCAGTTACATGTTTCTGTGTTTATTCACACAATCATACAAGAAATATATATTTAAGCATTTGCCGCATCCTGCCACAAAATGAATGGAGAATAACCTGGG
>NW_007175689.1:0-890 GCF_000164805.1 Carlito syrichta
TTTTTTATAGAGTGAATTGAGTTTTTTAGGATATATTCCCAGTAGGGGGATTGCAGCATCATATGAGAGGTCAATACTTAGAGCTTTTAGGAATAGCCATATTGTTTTCCAAAGAGTTTGCACTTGTTTGCACTCCCACCAACAGTGTAGAAGTGTTCCTTTTTCACCACACCCTCTCCAGTAACTGTTATTTTTTGAGTTATTGATAATTGCCACTCTGACTGGAGTTAGGAGGTATCTCAATGTGGTTTTGATTTGCATCTCCCTGATGATTGGTGAGGTTGAACATTTCTTCATGTGTCTGTTGGCTGCTCGGATGTCTTCCTTTGCAAAGTGTCTGTTCGTATCTTTTGCCCACTTTATAATGGAGTTGTTTTTTTTTTCTTTTCAGCACATTTGAGTTACTTGTAGATCCAAGATGTTAAGCCTTTGTCAGACCTGGATTTGGTAACTACTGTTTTCTCAGTCTGTAGGCTGTCTCCCTACTCTCTTGATAGTTTCTTTGACTTTGCAGAAGCTTGTCAGTTTAATGAGGTCCCACTTGTCTATCTTTTCTCTTATGGCCTGTGGGTTTCAGGTTTTGTTCAGGAATTGGATGCCAGTTCCAATTTCCATGAGGGTATGTCCTTCATTTTCTAAGGTTCTTATGGTTTGAGGTTTTACATTTACGTCCCTGATTCATTTAGAGTTAATTTTTGTGTATGGGGATAGATAGGGATCCTGTTTCAATCTTCTGTATGTGGTCAGCCAGTTTTTCCAGCACCATTTACTGAATAGGTTCTCCTCTCCCCAGTGGTATGTGGTGAAGGCTTTGTCGAAGATGGGTTGGTTGAGAAATTGAGGTTTTGCTTCTGGAAACTCAATTCTATTCCATTGGTCTATATGCCTGT
>NW_007175690.1:0-6301 GCF_000164805.1 Carlito syrichta
ACCTCCCAACATTGCCTCATTGAGGATCAAGACTCCAACCCATAAGCTTTGGGGAACACATTCAAACCATAGCATAGATATTTTTATTATTCCCATTTTATATATGAGAAAACCAAATCTAAGAAAGATCACATAACTTGTCCAAGGAGACACAGTGAGCAATGTTCAGCTGGGACCCAAACCCAAGCAGTCCTTCCTCCAGTAACTGTCCTGTCCTTCTAATCACTATTCCATAATAGACTCAAGAGACCTACAGGAGACTCCAGTGGTTCTGTGTTCAGCAATGGCTTCCATAAATAGCAACTTGTGGTGATTATATATAAGATTGTTAGATTTAACTTGAGAAGTTTAACTACGAGGAAATAGAGAAAAGCGTTACTATTCAACATGGACCACTCTTGGTCGTGGGGGTCTTGGAAGGGACTCTACATTTTAGGTATACTCCTTAAACAATAAGAACACCAAATGCACAAACAGAAAGATTAAGAAATATACATAGCTGAGGCAGAAGGATCACCAGAGCCCAGCAGGTCGAGGCTGCAGTGGCCAGCAGCAGCCACTCCACTCCAGTCTGGGTGACAGAGTAAGATTCCAACTAAAAAAAAAAAAAAAAAAAATATATATATATATATATATATATATATAGAATCATGTATTAATAAGTTTTAGATAACAATTGAAGAGGCTAAAAACATTATAGAAATACAGTCTGAAGGTGAGTTCTATCGTCTGGCTCTCCTCTGCTGTCACCATGGGCTTCACCACTCGCTCCACCACCTACTCCTCCAACTAACCGGTCACTGGGCTCCATCCTGCCACCCAGCCTCCAGCCCACCGGCAGCACGGCCAGCGGCTCTGCAAGCGCCGGTGGCTCGGGCTCCCGGATCTCTGTGTCCAGCTCCACCAGTTTCCAGGGCAGCTGGGGGTCCGGGGGCCTGACCACGGGGATGACCAGGAGTCTGGGGGGGATCCAGAGCGAGAAGGAGACCATGCAAGAGCTGAACGACCGCCTGGCCTCCTACCTGGAGAGGGTTAGGAGTCTGGAGACCAAGAACTGGAGGCTGGAGAGCAAACTCTGGGAACACCTGGAGAAGAAGGAACTCCAGGCCAGAGACTGGGGACATTACTTCAAGACCATCGAGGACCTGAGGGCTCAGATCTTTGCAAATTCTGTGAACAATGCCCGCATCGTTCTGCAGATTGACAATGCCCGTCTTGCTGCTGATGACTTTAGAGTCAAGTATGAGACAGAGCTGGCCATGCACCAGTCCATGGAGAGTGACATCCATGGGCTCCACAAGGTCATTGATGACACCAATGTCACCCGGCTGCAGCTGGAGACAGAGATCGAGGCCCTCAAGAAAGAGCTGCTCTTCATGAAGAACCATGAGGAGGAAGTAAAAGGCCTACAAGCCCAGATTGCCAGCTCTGGGTTGACCTTGGAGGTAGATGCCCCCAAATCTCAGGACCTCAGCAAGATCATGGCGGACATCCGAGCCCAGTATGACGAACTGGCTCAGAAGAACCGAGAGGAGCTGAGCAAGTACTGGTCCCAGCAGATTGAGGAGAGCACCACGGTGGTCACCACGCAGTCCGCTGAGATTGGCGCTGCCGAGATGACGCTCACAGAGCTGAAAGTACAGTGCAGTCCTTGGAGATTGACCTGGACTCCATGAGAAACCTGAAGGCCAGCTTGGAGAACAGCCTGAGAGAAGTGGAGATTCGCTACATCATGCATATGGAGCAGCTCAATGGCACCCTGCTGCACCTGGAGTCTGAGCTGGCACAGACCCAGACAGAGGGCCAGTGCCAGGCCCAGGAGTACGAGTCCCTGCTGAACATGAAGGTCAAGCTGAAGGCTGAGATAGGTACCTACCGGCACCTACTAGAAGACGGAGAGGACTTCAGTCTCAGTGATGGCCTGGACAGCAGCAGCTCCATCCAGAACATCCAAAAGACCACCTGCAAGATAGTGGATGGCAAATTGGTGTCTGAGACCAATGACACCAAAGTTATGAGGCGTTGAGGCAGTGGGAACAGGGTGTCCTTCCGGGAAGCAGGAAGTCAATAAAAAGTTCAGAGGTCAAAAGAAAAGAAAGAAAGAAAGAAAGAAAGAAAGAAAGAAAGAAAGAAAGAAAGAAAGAAAGAAAGAAAGAAAGAAAGAAATACAGTTTTCCCAATTTTTTTAAAAATAGCCAGAGAAGGTAGTTCACAACCTTAAAAAAAATTCTCATTATGAATTTCTTTTTGCTGTACATTTTAAATCTAGCAAATTAATTTTTTTTAAGCATAAATGACGGTCATTTGTTCAAGAAAGCTATACACACTTGAGTTTAACTCTGCAGGGAAATGGTGACATTTGCGTTAATTCAGGCTCATTACTGGGTAGAAATTTTAGGCTGTTGAAAAACTGTATGACTATCAAATAATTTCTCCATAGTTGATGAATCTGTCAGGTGTTGATATGCAGCCAACACTAAAGATCAAGGTTATGATTATGTACCATGAATAACCCAAGCGCTTTAACTTTCTCCTTTTTGCTGACTGCTCCACACAACCGCTCTGCTTCTTTTCAGTTAAAATCCGCCACCTTGTTATTTGTTAACAGATATGGTTAAAAATGTTAGAGATTAAAACAACACTCAGTCAAAAATAAAACTATAGATTACAGAGTCATCTTTTAAAATGTCCTCACTTTTTCTTATTAATAATTTTCTCATTTTGCTTTCTTTGATATACCATGTCACTTTTTAAGGATTAATTCCCTGAATTTGGTCCTTACCAATTGTCTATTCTTATGTGACAATAATGTGATCTGCATTTTCTACTGATGTATTTTTCACATAGACTTCATTTTTTAGAGAAGTGTTATATCCACAGTAAGACTGAACAGACAGTCCAGAGTTACCACACACCCCCCTTTCACATGTACCACCTCCCCACTGTCAACCTGTCTCATCACAGTGATAGATCACAACAGAAGTTTGTTCACTCACAGTTATGGAGACTGCATGTTTGAAATCAAAGTGTTGTCAGGGCTGTGCTTTCTCTAAAGGATCTAGACCAAAAAACCCTCCCTTGCATCCTCTCTACTTCTGGTGGGTTCTGGCAATCCTTGACCTTCTTTGACTTGTTGTTGCATCATTCTGGTGTTCTCCTACATATTTACATGACCTTCTGTTCTGCTTACATTGCTCTGTGTCCTTTCCTTGTCTTACAAAAACACTAGATATTGGACCTAGGACCCATTCTAATCCAGTTTGATCTCACCTTGATCCTTTCCTCAATTATGTCTGCAAATGCCTTTTTCTTAAATTAGGTCACATCCTGAGATTCTGGTCATACATGAATTTTGGGGAAGCACTTTTCAACCAACTTCAGATCCTAAATATTTTATTTCATCTTTAGCAAGACTATTTGAACTCCAAATCTTCCATTTCTTTGACATTCTCATTGATATCTTTATTTATAGTCTCTTCTTCTTGCAACTTAGCTGTTCATCTGTCATAAATAGCATATAACATCCTCTTTATGTTACCATAATAATGTAAGTCCTTTCTACATTATGATTTTTTTGTGTTAAACACAGGCACATTTATGCTGATTCTGATTAAAGGACATTACTGCTCAAAGTGTTACAGACAAAAGTATACTGGAAAGCAAGCAAAAAACAAACAATAAATAAAAAGGATCAATTAAATGACATTTATAACATTTTACTTATTTAATGATTTTTTGTGACCTGTATATATTAATAGACTCTATTTTTCTTTTGTTTTTTTCTGGAGATGTCAATCATTAACTACAAAATTATAAGTGCATATTTGTTATAGATATATTAGTCTCCTTGCTCTTCTGCCAAAGGTAATCTCAAATCATAGACTGAAAAATTACTCCTCATCTGGGAACTATAGGAGTTAGAGCATTCTAATGTTGAGAAACTAGGAATCCTTATTTTTTAATATCCAAAAATATTTATTCTATTTAAAAATTCTTTTGAGAAAAATTCCATTAGTAATATTTTATGTGTTGATTTCAAAATTATTCTGTTCCTTCATTTGTGTTCCTTAACTTTAGTCGAATAAAAACAGAACTTCAACTGGCAAAGAAGGTGTATCTATTTCTCTCAAGGTTAACATTAAGGGCATATCACAAGTTCTATTTGATAAACTGACTACCAAAAGTTATTAAATCTAAAAGTTTTCTAATGTAAGCTCCAGATAAGGAGATTCTTGGCATACATGAATTAACAATTTTTAAAAACTTTTTAATCTAGTGGCCTCAATTTACTAACTTAAATATTTCATTTAACTGAAGTATTTGAAAAAGACAGAAAAATGACTGATCATTAAACTGAATTTGGCTAAATCAAGCAGAGGGAGCAGACCATTTCCAGTACTGAGCAGCTGCTGATATCAAATATGAAGGGAGGGAGGGATGTCAGTTATTTCTCTAAAAAGAAAACATTTAAAAATGTTCATTTTTTTCTGATAAAAATAGATGCATGCTCCCTTTTTTGACTACAGGAGACTTTATGGTACATGACAAGGTGGGCTTCCCTAGGTACCCCCATAATACATGCTTTTTTTAATCAATATTTTTTATTATGATATTCTGGGGTACAGTTAAGAGTTAGATATACAAATAGGCTTCGTTCAGGCACGCTTGTTGATAAGAGGTGTCTCCCCGTACCCAGACAGATATTTACTACTGTTAATTCCATCTCCCTTCCCCTCCCCCCCATAGTTTCCCACCACTGTCAGTCATTTTCTTACAGTATTACGTTGGATGTTCAAGGTCCACTATATGAGTGACAACATGTGATACTCAGATCTTTGTTTCTGTGAGAGGTCACTCAGTATTATAGACTCTAGCTTCATCCAGGTTGCTGCAAAATTCATAATTTTGTTCTTTTTTATGGCTGCATAGTATTCCATCATGTATATGTACCACATTTTTTAAAATCCAGTCCTCTTTTGATGGACAGCATGGTTGCTACCAGGTTCTTGCTATTGTGAACAATGCTGCGATAAACATACGTGTGCAGATATCTCTTTTATAGAGTGATTTGAGTTCTTCAGGATATATTCCCAGTAGGGGGATTAAGGGGACATATGAGAGGTCAATACGTAGAGGTTTTAGGAATAGCCATATTGTTTTCCACAGAGGTTGCACTTGTTTGCACTCCCACCAACAGTGTAGAAGTGTTCCTTTTTCACTACACCCTCTCCAGCAACTGTTATTTTTTGAGTTATTGATAATTGCCATTCTGACTGGAGTTAGGAGGTATCTCAATGTGGTTTTGATTTGCATCTCCCTGATGATTGGTGAGGTTGAACATTTCTTCATGTGTCTGTTGGCTGCTCGGATGTCTTCCTTTGCAAAGTGTCTGTTCATATCTTTTGCCCACTTTATAATGGAGTTGTTTGTTTTTTTCTTTTCAGCACATTTGAGTTCCTTGTAGATCCAAGATGTTAAGCCTTTGTCAGACCTGGAGTTGGCAAATACTATTTTCTCAGTCTGTAGGCTGTCTCCCTACTCTCTTGATAGTTTCTTTGGCTTTGCAGAAGCTTGTCAGTTTAATGAGGTCCCACTTGTCTATCTTATCTCTTATGACCTGTGGGTTTCAGGTTTTGTTCAGGAATTGGATGCCAGTTCCAATTTCCATGAGGGTATGTCCTTCATTTTCTAAGGTTCTTATGGTTTGAGGTTTTACATTTACGTCTCTGATCCATTTAGAGTTAATTTTTGTGTATGAGGATAGATAGGGATCCTGTTTCAATCTTCTGTATGTGGTCAGCCAGTTTTCCCAGCACCATTTACTGAATAGGTTCTCCTCTCCCCAGTGGTAAGTGGTGGAGGCTTTGTCGAAGATGAGTTGGTTGAGAAATTGAGGTTTTGCTTCTGGAAACTCAATTCTATTCTATTGGTCTATATGCCTGTTCCTGTACCAATACCAAGCTGTTTTGATTATTGTAACTTTATAGTAAAGTTTGAAGTCTGGTAATGTGATACCCCCTGCTTTGTTTTTATTTTGCTGAGGATAGTTCTGGCTATTCTTGGTCGTTTGTGTTTCTGTATGAATTCCTGTGTTGTTTTTTCTAGGTCTGAGAAGAATGTTGCTGGTAATTTGATGAGTATTGCATTAAATCGGTGGATTGCCTTAGATAGGATGGACATCTTCACAATGTTGATTATTCCAATCCATGAGCATGGGATATTTTTCCACTTGTTTGTGTCATCTTTGATTTCTTTGAGCAGTGTTTTGTAGTTTTCATTGTAAAGGTCTTTCACGTCTCTG